>NC_042996.1:7153703-7278703 GCF_901001165.1 Salmo trutta
ACACTTTTGGGAGCAAAATATAATGTGTGACTATCTTATTTTATTTTTTCTAAGTTTACTATTCTGTTAGTCAACACCTCTCCAACTTCTTGGGATGTGTGTCAACTCATGCTTTTAATAGATTGTTTTTGCTCTTTTGACACAGTAATAAAGGATTGAAATGGAATCATCTCTCCCTTCTCCTTCCTCCCTCTCTCTCCCCAGGTGTTGGAGGTGCCGTCGGGGACCTCTCTAGCCACTCTTCAGGGTCACACCAGGACAGTTCTCCACTGCCAGTTCACCCCGGAGGGACACACACTCATCACCTCCTCTGAGGACACCACCATGCGGGTGGGGCCCTTCTCTTCCTTCCTCATCCTTCTTTCTTCTCTTCTTCTTCTCTTCTGTGGTTTGTTATTTCCCTCCCTGTGTGCGTCTGTCCGTGTGTGTGTGTGATGTTTTCAGACTGTTCCGCTCTGTCACCCTTAACAGCTCTCTTCTACTGTTCCACCTCACTGAACATATCCTTTCATCTCCTCTGTTTCTCTCATCTCCTCTCCTCTGTTTTTAGGACAGCCTGTCCACTGCTAGACCTATCTGCCTATCAGAAGTACACACACTATCCAGAGCACCACCTTGCTGCAAATCAGAACAGCACAGCCTCACTTTGTATTTATCTTACTCTGTATTCCCTTACTGTCCACGGACCATCTCCTGTGTATTCCCTTACTGTACATGGACCATCTCCTGTGTATTCCCTTACTGTCCATGGACCATCTCCTGTGTATTCCCTTACTGTCCATGGACCATCTCCTGTGTATTCCCTTACTGTCCACATACCATCTCCTGTGTATTCCCTTACTGTCCACATACCATCTCCTGTGTATTCCCTTACTGTACATGGACCATCTCCTGTTTTATATGAATAATGTTTGAGTAGCTTCACTGAAAAGGGAGTATTTGGTGGATAGATTCACTTTGAGGAAATGTTGACCTACAGGGAATGTGAATAGCTCTATACAGTAAACATAGCTGTGACTCTGACCGCTGACTTCTGGAGTGGTGAATGGTACATTCACAAACCCAACATTGGTAAGAGTTTGATGTGTCAATCATTGTCTGAGATATTTGCATAGAGGCCAATATTCTGCCCAGTGCCCATTCACTCCTAGCAGCTAAATACTCCCACTCTGGGCACAGATCCAGGATCAGCTTACCCTCAATAACTCTGATTGTGCTAAATCCCTGGTTGAGGTGCAACTTTTACCCACTCCAGTACCAGAAGGTGATTGCTCTCTTGCTCTCTCTCGCACTTTCTCTCGCTCTCGCTTTCTCTCTCTCTGTGTCTCTCTCTCTCTCCCCCCCTGTAGGTGTGGAGGTGGAGGACAGGTGAGTGTGTGGTTCTGGAGGGCCACAAGGAGCAGGTCAGATGCTTCTCTCTGCTCACCACCTCACCCTCCTCAGAGACACATCTCCTCAGCTGGTCCTTTGACGGCACAATCAAGGTAATACAAGCACACGTATGAAGTACCAGACGGACAGTAAGACTTAGAAACACACACACATGCATGCAAAACCTGTTAAAAGCAACACGTTACGATCAGCGTGCACTTACATGAACTAAAGGATATTTACTAGAGGGAGGTGACACAGAAAGCATCTCCCCCTCTCGCTCCCTCCCCCAGGTGTGGGACATGTCTAGTGGTGAACGGCTGCAGGACCTAGTGTGTCACCAGGGGGCGGTGCTAGCCTGTGATGTGTCACCTGACGGACAGCTCTTCGCCACCACCTCCGCTGACAAGACTGCCAAGGTAACACACACACACGTGTCATCAGTATGCGACAGAACCCAGCCTAAATCCTTAGATCAGTGTGAGACAGACATGTTGTCTATATCACAATCCCTTCAGAACCGTGTGTATAGTGTACATTATTATGCGGTCAACTAAAGGTCATTGGTAGCTTGAGGTGGACATGAAGCAGATGGTTACTGCGGTCACTAACTTAGCCAGCGGTCAAGCCACTCACTCGCCTCCCTGCCCCTCCAGCGGTCAAGCCGCCCACTCGCCTCCCTGCCCCTCCAGTGGTCAAGCCACCCACTCGCCTCCCTGCCCCTCCAGCGGTCAAGCCGCCCACTCGCCTCCCTGCCCCTCCAGCGGTCAAGCCGCCCACTCGCCTCCCTGCCCCTCCAGCGGTCAAGCCGCCCACTCGCCTCCCTGCCCCTCCAGCGGTCATTAAGTCTGACTGCAACCTACAGACCGTACCGCTGCCCTCTCCTCTCCTCCTACCTAGCATTACCTGTGTGTGTGCGTGTTTGTGAGAGAGAGCAGGCTGCTGCTCTGCGGTTGACTTTGATTGACACTGTGGGTGTGGCATCTCCTCTGACCTCTGACTCCTCTGATCACTGTGGGATCTCTCCTCTGACTAGGTTTTCACTCTGTCACCTTACTGTGTTTTTGCCCTTGATCATCCTTCCTCGTTCTCTCCATCAGTTTGTATTGTTCTCTCTTTCTTCTATTTTCTATCCTTGTTTCCCCCTCTGTCTGTCAGTCACAGGATCATTGAGTTGGTCACTCACTGGAAATGGCTATTAGGTCAGCATCCAAATTGGCATTGGAGGATTGTGTGTGTGTTGTAATGGTTCAGAGCTGGTGTTCCCATTAACCACACTGTTTATTTCTGTTCACCAGACCAGCATGCTTTCATTAGTGCTTTGGACCTAGACACTCTGGTAATGATGTGGAAAAGTAGTCTGAAGGGCTGGCCATGGTTCCGCCATCCACAAACGCATACACACACACACACATACACACGCAGGCGCGCTGTCTCTCACACACACATACAGTGCCTTGCAAAAGTATTCACCCCCTTGGCGTTTTTCCTATTTTGTTGCATTACAACCTGTAATTTAAATGGATTTTTATTTGGATTTCATGTAATGGACATACACAAAATAGTCCAAATTGGTGAAGTGAAATTTAAAAAATGACTTACTTTAAAAAAAAAAAAAAAGGGGGGGGGTTTTATTTAAAAAAATAAGGAAAAGTGGTGCGTGCATATGTGTTCACTCCTTTGCTATGAAGCCCCTAAATAAGATCTGGTGCAACCAATTACCTCCAGAAGTCACATAATTAGTTAGATTGCACACAGGTGGACTTTATTTAAGTGTCACATGATCTCAGTGTATATATATATATATAGTGCTGCTTCATAGTGCTGCTTGCTTGGTGGTGCGCCTTGCTTAGTGGTGTTGCAGACTCTGGGGCCTTTCAGAACAGGTGTGTGTGTGTATATATATATATATATATACCTGTTCTGAAAGGCCCCAGAGTCTGCAACACCACTAAGCAAGGCGCACCACCAAGCAAGCAGCACTATGAAGACCAAGGAGCTCTCCTAACAGGTCAGGGACAAAGTTGTGGAGAAGTACAGATCAGGGTTGGGTTATAAAAAAATATCTGAAACTTTGAACGTCCCACAGAGCACCATTAACCTCTCTGGGACATGTGGAACGCTAGCGTCCCACCCGCGGGACACACTGCCAACAGCCAGTGAAATAGCAGGGCGGCAAATTCAAAACAACAAAAATCTCATAATTCAAATTTCTCAAACATACAACTATTATATCCCATTTTAAAGATAATCTTCTCGTTAATCCAACCACACTGTCCAATTTCAAAAAGGCTTTACGGCGAAAACATAACATTAGATTATGTTAGGACAGCGCCTAAACAAGGCAAGGAGAGGCGTCACAAAAACCAGAAATACAGCTAAAATGAATCACTAACCTTTGATGATCTTCATCAGATGACACTCCCAGGACTCAATGTTACACAATACATGTATTTTTTGTTCGATAAAGTTCATATTTATATCCATAAACCCCATTTTACATTGGCGCGTAATGTTCAGAAATGTTTTGCCTCCCAAAACCTCCGGTGAATGAGCACATCAATTTACAAAAATACTCATCACAAACGTTGATAAAATTTACAACAGTTATTGAAAGAATTATAGAGACAGTTCTCCTTAATACAACCGCTGTGTCAGATTTCAAAATAGCTTTACGGCGAAAGCACATTGTTCAATATTCTGAGTACAGAGCTCAGCCATCAAAGCAAGCTATACAGTTACCCGCCAAGTTCTGGAGTCAACTAAACTCAGAAATAGAATTATAAATCTTCACTTACCTTTGCTGATCTTCGTCGGAATGCACTCCCAGGACTCCCACTTCCACAAGAAATGTTAGTTTTGTTCGATAAACTCCATATTTATGTCCAAATACCTCCGTTTTGTTCGTGCGTTCAGATCACTAATCCAAAGGCATAATGCGCGAGCGCGAAACCCGAGACGAAAAGTCAAATAGTTCCATTACCGTTCGTAGAAACATGTAAAACGATGTTTACAATCAATCCTTAGGGTCTTTTTAACATAAATCTTCTATAATATTCCAATCGGACAATAGCGTATTCATTACAGAGGAAAAAGAAGGAGGGGCGCGCCTACGTGAGTGCGCCTGCGTGAGTGCGCAGTAAACAACTCACTGGTCCCAGGCTTGAGACAGCTCTTATTCTCTGCCCAGTAACAGTAGAGGCATGAAACAAGGTTCTAAAGACTGTTGACATCTAGTGGAAGCCTTAGGAAGTGCAAAATGACCCCACAGAAACTGTAGTTTGGAAAGGCAATCAGTTGAAAAAACTACAAACCACTTCCTGGTTGTATTTTTTCTCAGGTTTTTGCCTGCCATATGAGTTCTGTTATACTCACAGACATCATTCAAACAGTTTTAGAAACTTCAGAGTGTATTCTATCCAAATCTACTAATAATATGCATATCCTACCTTCTGGCCCCGAGTAGCAGGCAGTTTAATTTGGACACGTCATTCATCTGAATATCCGAATACTGCTCCCTGTCAATAAAAAGTTAAATCATTATACTTTTTTTTTAAAGAATATGGCACGACAACAAACGTGCCAAGAGAGGGCCACCCACCAAAACTCTCGGACCAGGAACCCTGAAGGAGCTGCAAAGCTCCACAGCGGAGATTGGAGTATCTGTCCATAGGACCACTTTAAGCCGTACACTCCACAGGGCTGGGCTTTACGGAAGAGTGTCCAGAAAAAAATAAGCAAACATGTTTGGTGTTCGCCAAAAGGCATGTAGGATACTCCCCAAGCATATGGAAGAAGGTACTCTGGTCAGATGAGACTAAAATTGAGCTTTTTGGCCATCAAGGAAAAACGCTATGTCTGGCGCAACCCCAACACCTCCCATCACCCCGAGAACACCATGGTGATGTTTGCATCATGCTGTGGGGATGTTTTTCATCGGCAAGGACTGGGAAACTGGTCAGAATTGAAGGAATGGTGGATGGCGCTAAATACAGGGAAATCCTTGAGGAAAACCTGTTTCAGTCTTCCAGAGATTTGAGACTGGGACGGAGGTTCACCTTGCAGCAGGACAATGACCCTAAGCATACTGCTAAAGCAACACTTGAGTGGTTTAAGGAGAAACATTTAATTATCTTGGAATGGCCTAGTCAAAGCCCAGATCTCAATCCAATTGAGAATCTGTGGTATGACTTAAAGATTGCTGTACACTAGCGGAACCCATCCAACTTGAAGGAGCTGGAGCAGTTTTGCCTTGAAGAATGGGCAAATATCCCAATGGCTAGATGTGCCAAGCTTATGGAGACACCCCAAAATACTTGCATCTGTAATTGCTGCAAAAGGTGGCTCTACAAACTATTGACTTTGGGGGGTGAATAGTTATGCACGCTCAAGTTTTCAGTTTTTTTGTATTCTTGTTTTGTTTCACAAGAAAAAATTGTTTGCATCTTCACAGTAGAAGGCATGCTGTGTAAATCAAATGATACAAACCCCCCAAAAATCTATTTTAATTCCAGGTTGTAAGGCAACAAAATAGGAAAAATGCCAAGGGGGGTGAATACTTTCGCAAGCCACTGTATGCACACATACACCCACTGTCTTTTTCTGTCTGCTATCATAGGTCAAAGCCGAACCCTGAGTCTGATCGTCTTTGTCAGATAGAATAAAAGACTGAAGGTTTTTGTTCCACTCATCTCTCTCTCTCTGTTCCTTTCTCTCTCCCTTCCTCCCTCTGTTTATTGACCTTCAGATGACTACGAGACGTGCCAAATTAACTTTTTTAATCATCTACCATGTGATGTTCTCTCCATCAAGCATGAAAGAGAGAGCGAAAGAGGGAGAGCGAGACAGAAAGACAGAGACAATTGACTAAGAACATTGTGTTCTTGTAATAAACAGAGTATTCTTTATTATGTTAGGTTCTAAATAAACAGAGTAAAACTAACGGACAGCTAGGAAAAGCTCAAACCAAGTTTATTCACCCAATGGGTCAGACAGCTGAACAGACAAAAACATGTTTCCACCAGCACTAGTGTTTTGTGTATATATATATATATATATATATATATATATATATATATGTATATATATATCACTTTAGGTGGTCTCCCTTTCTC
Source organism: Salmo trutta (assembly GCF_901001165.1). Lineage (NCBI taxonomy): Eukaryota > Metazoa > Chordata > Actinopteri > Salmoniformes > Salmonidae > Salmo > Salmo trutta. Next base: position 7,160,189 of record NC_042996.1, read on the forward strand.
TATACATTACATATTTAACGGTAGGTAGGAAGGTAAGTGATGTGGGTAATAAACTGTTCCTTCTCCCTTAATGTGACCTGACCTCGGCCCCGATTCCTCACTAATCCACAGCTCTCCACCCTTATCAGTGACCACAACCATGTGATTGCCTTTCCCTTACTCAGTAACAGTCCAAGCCCCTGGCTCATATCCAACCTTAATTGACCCCACCATACACATTCCTTCTACAGATAACCATTCACTTCTGGTGTAGCAAGTATTTCAAATTACAACCCAACAACTGAAACCAGACTGTGGCCCTTCTCCTTTCCATGGGATACCTGATGTCAAACAATAACATGTTCTGCATTCCCCTCTCTCCCTCAGTACCATGAACAAGGATATTTTAAATTTAGAAGTCAGAGCCCATCAATTAGATGTACTTTACATACTGATGGGATTAAATTAAAATGGGTTTACACTACCTTGTAAAATAATCCAATAAAATGGGCGGATGGTGACGTAGACATACTTCGTATTCACATCTCAAAATATATAAATTAAATTACCACAATCAATTTCAATAGAAAGTTAGCAAAAATAGATACGATTCTGCAACCATGGAGAGGTAAATACTTGTCTATTTATGGAAAAATCACATTGATTAACACTTTGGTCCTATCACAGTTTACTTACTAATGGCACTGCCTACTCCAAACGACTCGTTTTTTAAATCATATGAGCAAATTTATATTTTATTTTATTTGGAATGCTAAGCCAGACAAAATTTAAATGTGCCTATTTATATAATAAATATGAGTTTGGGGGGCTAAAATGATTAAATATGAAATATTTAAACCTCTCACTAAAAGCTTCACTCATGCATAAGTTATACTTAAACCCAAAATGGTTCTCCAGTAGATTATTAAGGCTCATCCTTTGTTCAAAAATGTCCTTTTGGCCTTTATACAGATTACAACTTCTCATTTCCGACTAATTGAAAATGAAATTTTGTTTAAAGTATCGCCCTTTCTTAAACAAGCCATACAAAGCTGGTTACAATTTCAGTTTTATCCTCCAGAAAAGATAGAACAAATGTTATGGTTAAACTCAAATATACTGATTAATTAAAAAAACATTCTTTATGGATTATTATTTTTTAATGGTATTATATTTATGAATGATATTATGACTAGAAATGGAGGAGTTATGTCACATATTTCCATATATTTTTGATAGCTGCATATCTGGTCAATCCTAATTTACAACCAACTGATTGCAGCACTACCACAATGGAGGAGGCAAGTGGAAAAGGGAGAAGGTAGGGAACTTGTTTGCCTGCCATATATTAAAGATACAAATTGGCTGAAAGGAATTGGCGTAAATAGAAAAATATACCCGTTTTCATTTGAGGACAAAAATGTTGACAGCTGCGCCATACAGATTGCAAAATAAATGGGAAGAGATTTTTGATGTACCGATTCCATGGCACATGGTTTATGAACTGGTACAAAAAACAACACTTAGAGTTTTTCAATTTAAATGATTATATAAATTCTTGCCACCGACAGAATGCTATATATATGGGGCATACAACAATCTCAGCTCTGTAGATTTTGCTGTGAAGAGACAGAATCACTAGATCATTCATTCTGGTATTTCGCCTATGTAGCTTGTTTCTGGTCACAGGTTTAGGAATGGTTAAAAAATCACAACATTAACCTTGCAAATAGCAATGTTGGGCAATTTGGAAAGCCATAGTCAGTCATTAAATAATATAATACTAGTAGGAAAAGTTTATCTTTAGTTCACAATCTGTGGATACTTTACGATTTACAAAGGTTAAAAAAAGGATGTAAAACATCACAGCACAATTGAAAAATATCTGGTGGATGGAAACCAAACGAGGATGGTCTATGGTGATAGGTGGGATGGGCTGAGAGTGGCTGAGGGGTGGGATTGGTAATAATACGTTGTTAGGAAATGTATTATTGTTATGTGACTGCTTTATATAAAAGTACCATGTATGTATATGTAGCAGAAAAGCTGTAAAAAAAATAAAATATATATATATATCCTCCGAAGAGGGGTGGTGGTGGATGGGTTAATACAATGTAAAAATAGCATTATGGTATGGGCAGTATCATCTATCAAAGAAGCAGCCGGAAGGCTTTAATTGATGCCAGGCTTCATTATCACTGAGCGCTTGTTCCGTTCTTTAAGTTGAGTGGTCTACCGAACTAGCAGCATAGAGAAACAATAGACAGTTAGGCTTTCAGGGAAAAAGGACATTTATTCAATTGAATTAACCAAGGCACTCTGCATATAGAAGTGGCCTAACCAAAATTGCCATGGCATGTTCAAAACATATTTGAAAAAAAAGTATTTTATTTTCGACAAACTTTTGTAACCTCTGACCTCCAGTTTCTCCTCTCATCGGCCCTCAGGTGTGGAGCAGTGCATCGTGGGAGTGCGTGCGCCTGTTGAACGGCCACCAGGACTGTGTCCGCAGCTGCCGCTTCTCTTGGGACGGCCGGCGCCTAGCAACCGGCGACGACAACGGAGAGATACGGGTGGGTAGGGATAGAGGGATGGAAGGGGGGGTGAGTGAGTAAAGAGGGAGGAGGGAGGGAGGGAGGGAGGGAGGGGGGAGGGAAGGAAGGAAGGATTGAATGAAGGAGCATTAGAAGGAGGGAAGTTGAGGAGTGAAGGAGTGAGCACATGAGTGAAGGAAGGAGTGAGTGAAGGAGCATTAGGAGGAGGGAAGTTGAGGGTTAGGGAGGGGTAAGTGAAGGAGTGAGCACATGAGTGAAGGAAGGAGCAATAGAAAAATAGAGAGAAGTGCTGCACCTCTAAAGAGATGGAGAGGAGGATGTGGAACAGGTGTACAGGGGGGATGAAGAGGAAGGAAAGAAGGCAGAGGGGAGGAAGTAGAAGACAGTTAGTCAGATTGAATCCCTAAGGCTTTGGCATCTGCATAGATCCTAGAGAAGGAGAGATAGAGAACTAAAGAGCGAGGGAGAAGGGATGATGGAAATGAAGGGAGAGAGAGAAAGTGGGGTAAGAGAAGAAATGAGAGTGGGCAAGAGGGGATGATGGAAAATAAGAACAATTAAAGAGAAGAACGGAGAGTGAAAGAGGGACAGACTAGGGACTGAAAAAATGAGAGCGTGACAGAGGGACCTGTCTGTTCCTCTACAATCACATTGTTCCTCTACCAGCTGCTTTCCACAAACTATTCCTGACTGACTGTCTGACTAGTACATTTGGAGCACACTCCAAAGTTTTCGAACCTGAAAAGTGATCTAATGTCGATGAGTCCACATCTCATGCCACTTCCCAGGTTCGAAAACAACTGACAAACTTTTATTTTGGAGTGAACTGTCACTTTAAAATCATGTCATGACATGTCAATCATCCAGGGTTGTGTTCATTAGGCACCAAACAGAAGGAGACTTAAACCACAAGATTGAATTATAGTACATAGAGTAGAATATATGCCCCTCTTGTTTCTATGGAAACACTTGAGTCATTCTCAGTGAATCATGCAAGGTGTTAAATATAGCATGTTCTGTGTCCTATATAGACAGAACAGTATGGCTCATGGTTGTTAGTTGCATAACTCCAGTATTAAAATGGAGGGTTGTTTTATGTCTCTATGGTGCTTTATTAATCAGTGAAAGTAGTCATTGATTGAAAGGTAAAGTTGAAAAGCACAAGATACTGTAGCATTCAAGGACTGGATTATTGCACACCTAACTGTAGACTACTGTATGCCTATAAGGTTGGTAGTCACTAGATGGCCATGTTAGAAAGTACTAAAGTAGCCCGAACAGTACATGAGATATTTGTTGTTATTTTGGTTTGTAGTTCTGGTTAAGGTTGGGGTTAGATATTTTATGGCCGTCTAGTCAAAAGCTTCTTAAGATACCAGGTTGATAATAAGTCCATAGCTGACATACACCCCACCATTTATAACTACTAGGTTCAATTCTCTCATTTTTCATTCGTTTGTCTCGTGTGTCCCGTGTCTCAGCTGTGGAACGTGAAGGATGGTACTCTGCTAAAGATCTGTTCCCGTGACAACAAGGACGCCATGGACTCTCTGCACGGAGGCTGGGTGACCGACCTGCACTTCTCCCCAGACAACACTGTGCTGCTGTCTACAGGAGGATACATTAAGGTAGGAAACACACACACGGAGAGAGACACACACACTTTTACCGAGACACACACACAAACATGTAAAGACAAACGTGCGCACACACACACACACACACACACACACACACACACACACACACACACACACACACACACACACACACACACACACACACAAACATGTAAAGACAAATAGATGTGCACACACACACACTAATGGGAACAAACAGAGGTTTAAAGCACTATCGACCAGAGCCCTTGTCCCCCGGGGATTACATCATCACTGCCTGGTTAAAAAGCCAATCAGAGCCCGGCTGAGGCTGACCCCCAGGTGATCCCTCCTTCTGTAAAACTGGAGGTAATCAGAGAGGAGTAACAGACACACACTCCGCAATCCAATCAAGTTGGGAGGAGGATGAGATGTGAAATATCACTCACACTCTCACTGTGACTATTGCTTTGGGAGTACTATAAACCTACTGTGGTGTAAGAAAGCTTGGGGGCATTACATTTAGCATACGTGGATGGGCGTGGTAGGCGGGCAGGCGTGCGTGGGTGTGAGAGGAGAGAGAGGGAGTTTCTTGCCTGAGTGATTTCAGGAAAATTCAACAGCAGCATTCCTTATCTCACTTGTCTCCTCCGCTTTGAATTCCAAAATCCTCTAGTAAATGTATTAAGCATATTAAACCAGTGATTTTAACCTACATTGGATCAATGTAATGGATGTTTTTCTTCTAATGTCTCTCAACACATTAACTCTCATGCTTGGCTATTTTTATGTGATATTCAAGTGTCTGTTTGAATCAAACTGGTTGCCACGTATCCAAGAAACACAAAATAAATTGACTGCATGTTCATTTCAAACTTCCTTCTCTCACAGTTGTTAGCTAGCCTTTTGTTTTGTTGTCTTCATTGGGAAGATTCTAGTTTCTATTGATGAGAGCCCAAGGTCACTAAGCCCATTGTGATCAGTCAATATGTTGATGAGTCAACTCCATGGATACTGATGGAGAACGTAACTACTAGACTTAATGAGTCAACTCCATGGATACTGATGGAGAACGTAACTACTAGACTTAATGAGTCAACTCCATGGATACTGATGGAGAACTTAACTACTAGACTTAATGAGTCAACTCCATGGATACTGATGGAGAACGTAACTACTAGACTTAATGAGTCAACTCCATGGATACTGATGGAGAACTTAACTACTAGACTTAATGAGTCAACTCCATGGATACTGATGGAGAACTTAACTACTAGACTTAATGAGTCAACTCCATGGATACTGATGGAGAACTTAACTACTAGACCTAATGAGTCAACTCCATGGATACTGATGGAGAACTTAACTACTAGACTTAATGAGTCAACTCCATGGATACTGATGGAGAACTTAACTACTAGACTTAATGAGTCAACTCCATGGATACTGATGGAGAACTTAACTACTAGACTTAATGAGTCAACTCCATGGATACTGATGGAGAACTTAACTACTAGACTTAATGAGTCAACTCCATGGATACTGATGGAGAACTTAACTACTAGACTTAATGAGTCAACTCCATGGATACTGATGGAGAACTTAACTACTAATTCCGTCATTACCTCCTGATGACACTCGCTGTTATCCAGAGTGTTAGAAGGACAGAATACCTCTTCATCACTCTATCACTTCCTCTTTCCACACTTCCCTTCTTTCTTTCTCCTGACTTGATGGATCTGAGCATGTGTGGATGTAACGAGCAGTGATTGATTATTATGCCTGTCTGCGCTGAAGAGGCAAATCCCTTGTAATGAGCCTTGATTGATTTATCGTGGGTGAGAGGTGAGCTGTCAGTCATAATAATTGCCGTGGCAGCTGTGTATTCATAGTTAAACGATGGCAAATTTAGCCTGGGGCGACGTGGGGACAGAATAAATAAAACTGACTAATTGCATCTGTATGTATTAACAGTGGGCCTTATTCAATCCAACCTGTGTCCAGATTTCAGCTGGAAATTATTACAAAATATATAGCACTGGAACAAATAAGAGACCACTGCAAAATGATCAGTTTCTCTGGTTTTACTATTTATAGATATGTGGTTGGGTAAAATGAACATTTTAGTTTTATTCTATAAACTACTGACAACATTTCTCCCAAATTCCAAATAAAAATATTGTCATTTAGAGCATTTATTTGCAGAAAATGACAACTGGTCAAAATAACAAAAAAGATGCAGTGTTGTCAGACCTCGAATAATGCAAAGAAAATAAGTTCATATTCATTTTTAAACAACACAATACTAATGTTTTAACTTATGAAGAGTTGAGAAATCAATATTTGGTGGAATAACCCTGATTTTCAATCACAGCTTTCATCCGTGTTGGCATGCTCTCCACCAGTCTTTCACATTGATGTTGGGTGACTTTATGGCGCAACAATTCAAGCAGCTCTGCTTTGTTTGATGGCTTATGACCATCCATCTTCCTCTTGATCACATTCCAGAGGTTTTCAATGGGGTTCAGGTCTGGAGATTGGGCTGGCCATGACAGGGTCTTGATCTGGTGGTCCTCCATCCACACCTTGATTGACCTGGCTGTGTGGCATGGAGCATTGTCCTGCTGGAAAAACCAATCCTCAGAGTTGGGGAACATTGTCAGAGCAGAAGGAAGCACGTTTTTTCCAGGACAACCTTGTACGTGGCTTGATTCACGTGTCCTTCACAAAGACAAATCTGCCAGATTCCAGCCTTGCTGAAGCACCCCCAGATCATCACCGATCCTCCACTAAATTTCACAGTGGGTGTGAGACCTGGAGAGGCCTACGAGCCACAGTGTCTCGCACCCACTGTGAAATTTGTCTTTGAAGGACGCATGAATCAAGCCACGTACAAGGTTGTCCTAGAAGAAAACTTGCTTCCTTCTGCTCTGACAATTTGGGGTTTTGATTGATTTAAGGCCTAGTTTGTACTGTAGCCTTGTCTGCCTGAAGAAGACCATGTCTTTCCAAATGTTGATTTTGTATCACGCTGTGTGAAAACTAACTTGAGGAAGCAGCCAACAGTGAGCAGAACTTATCGTTACAGACGTGTGTGTTCAGTAGAAGTGGTGCCGATGGGATCAGTAGTGCTGTGATGATGATTCAATAAAGCTAGTCTCCCTGATGTCTGTCAACCCCTATCTGTCTCCTCCTTATGGCTTCCTGGAGTAACTTCCCACCACAACACTATCTCTGTCTTGCTATATTTAAAGGAGATTATCTATCTCTCTCTCTTTCTATTCTCCTCTCTCTCCATCTCTGGTCCCTTTCCATGGCCTCCTCTCTCATTATTTACCCATTTTTCTCTCACTCTCTCTTCATGCACTCTCCTTTTCTCTGTCTCCATCTCTAGTCCTTTTCCATGCCATCTCTACCTCTACCTCTACCTCTCTGTCTCTGTGTGTCTGTCTCTGTCTATCTCTGTCTGGTTCATATGACAGGTATTATCAGGTTGTGTAATTAAAAGCAGCATGGTGTGTGACCCTCTGGGAGCTGTTCCAATGCTTCCTTAAGCCTCTGAGACACCAGGATAGGAGTGTGTGTGTGTGTGTGTGTGTGTGTGTGTGTGTGTGTGTGTGTGTGTGTCAGAGAGTGATAAGTTGTTTTGGGGCAGCTCTCTGAGTGAGGGTGTAATATCACACTGACCCCCATCACTCCTCTGTTCTCTGCCCGGTAATACCTCACACAGCCTGTCTTACACCTGGGAGACAGCCCACGACGCACAGCTATACATCACACAGTCTGGCACACACACACACACACACACACACATATATATACACACACACATACACAAACATGCAGACACGCGCAGGTATGCACATAGGTACACTCAGAGAATCAGCGGGACCTCACAGATTCAGCATGAGTTGCTGTGAGACAATCTGTCATAGTGCCATGATCCAAGTAGAGGTGGGATGTGTGAAGAGGCTCATCCTTACACACACACACACACACACACACACACACACACACAGCAGGAGACCCTGAGTAATTCACACAGAGACCTCATACTTACAGATGCTTCATATCTTCCTCCTCTCCCCTACACCTCCACTGTTGCTAAGTCAACACTAGTCCCTAGGATTGAGGAGACACAGTATACATCCCAAATGACACCCTATTCCCCTATTTAGTGCACTACTTTTGATCAGGGCCCAACTCGCTCTGGTCAACAGTAGTGCACTGTATAGGGGAAAGTGCACCGTTTCGTATGCAACCACAGACCAATATACAGTACCAGTCAAAAGTTAGAACACACCTACTCATTCTCATTATTTTGACTATTTTCTATGTTGTAGAATAATAGTGAAGACATCAAAACTATGAAATAACACATGGAATCATGTAGTAAGTGTTAAACAAATCAAAATATATTTTATAGCCACACTTTGCCTTGATGACAACTTTGCACACTCTTGGCATTCTCTCAACCAGCTTCACCTGGAATGGTTTCCAAAAGTGAATGAGTTCCCACATATGCTGAGCACTTGCTGGCTACTTTTCCTTCACTCTGCAGTCCAACTCATCCCAAACCATCCTTCCAGACTCACATCAAACATCTCCAATCCAAAGTTAAATCTAGAATTGGCTTCCTATTTAGCAACAAAGCATCCTTCACTCATGCTGCCAAACATACCTCGTAAAACTGACCATCCTACCGATCCTCGACTTCGGCGATGTCATTTACAAAATAGCCTCCAATACCCTACTCAACAAACTGGATGCAGTCTATCACAGTGCCATCCGTTTTGTCACCAAAGCCCCATATACTACCCACCACTGCGACCTGTACGCTCTCGTTGGCTGGCCCTCGCTTCATACTCGTCGCCAAATCCACTGGCTCCAGGTCATCTACAAGACCCTGCTAGGTAAAGTCCCCCCTTTCTTCTACTACAAATCTACCATTCCAGTGTTTTACTTCTATAATGTATTTACTTTGCCACCATGGCCTTTTTGCCTTTACCTCCCTTATCTCACCTCATTTGCTCACATTGTATATAGACTTATTTTTCTACTGTATTATTGACTGTATGTTTCTTTTACTCCATGTGTAATTCTGTGTTGTTTGTATGTTGTCGAACTGCTTTGCTTTATCTTGGCCAGGTCGCAATTGTAAATGAGAACTTGTTCTCAACTTGCCTACCTGGTTAAATAAAGGTGAAATAAAAAAATAAAAAATGTGAGTTGTGGTTGGGTGATTGTAGAGGCCAGGTCATCTGATGCAGCACTCATCATTCTCCAAGAATCACTCTCCTTCTTGGTCAAATAGCCCTTACACAGCCTGGAGGTGTGTTGGGTCATTGTCCTGTTGAAAAACAAATGATAGTTCCACTAAGCGTAAACCAAATCAAATGTATTTATATAGCCCTTCTTACATCAGCTGATATCTCAAAGTGCTGTACAGAAACCCAGCCTAAAACCCCAAACAGCAAGTGATGCAGGTGTAGAAGCACGGTGGCTAGGAAAAACTCCCTAGAAAGGCCAAAACCTAGGAAGAAACCTAGAGAGGAACCAGGCTATGAGGGGTGGCCAGTCCTCTTCTGGCTGTGCCGGGTGGAGATTATAACAGAACAGGGCCAAGATGTTGAAATGTTCATAAATGACCAGCATGGTCAAATAATAATAATCACAGTAGTTGTCGAGGGTGCAACAAGTCAGCACCTCGAGTAAATGTCAGTTGGCTTTTCATAGCCGATCATTGAGAGTATCTCTACCGCTCCTGCTGTCTCTAGAGTGTTGAAAACCGCAGGTCTGGGACAGGTAGCACGTCCGGTGAACAGGTCAGGGTTCCATAGCCGTAGGCAGAACAGTTGAAACTGGAGCAGCAGCACGGCCAGGTGGGCTGGGGACAGCAAGGAGTCATCATGCCAGGTAGTCCCGAGGAATGGTGCTAGGGCTCAGGTCCTCCGAGAAAGAGAGAATTAGAGAGAGCATACTTAAATTCACACAGGACACCAGATAAGACAGGAGAAATAGTCCAGATATAACAGACTGACCCAAGCCCCCCGACACATAAACTACTGCAGCATAAATACTGGAGGCTGAGACAGGAGGGGTCAGGAGACACTCTGGCCCCATCCCATGATACCCCCAGACAGGGCCAAACAGGCAGGATATAACCACACCCACTTTGCCAAAGCACAGCCCCCACACCACTGAAGGGATAGCTTCAACCACCAACTTACCATCCTGAGACAAGGCCGAGTATAGCCCACAAAGATCTCCGCCACGGCACAACCCAAGGGGGGGGCGTCAACCCAGACAGGAAGACCACGTCAGTGACTCAACCCACTCAAGTGAAACCAGATGGGATGGCGTATCGCTGCAGAATGTTGTGGTTGCCATGCTGGTTAAGTGTGTCTTGAATTGTAAATAAATCACTGACCGTGTCACCAGCAAAGCACCATCACACCACCTCCTCCATGCTTCACGGTGGGAACCACGCATGCGGAGGTCATCCGTTAACCTCTCTGGGGTATGTGGGACACCACCCGCGGGACACACTATTCAACAGCCAGTGAAATAGCAGGGCGCCAAATTCAAAACAACAAAAATCTCATAATTCAAATTTCTCAAACATACAACTATTATATCCCATTTTAAAGATACACTTCCCGTTAATCCAACCACATTGTCCGATTTCAAAAAGGCTTTACGGCGAAAGCATAACATTAGATTATGTTAGGACAGCGCTTAGACAAGAAAAACCACACAGCCATTTTCCAAGCAAGGAGAGGCGTCACAAAAAACAGAAATACAGCTAAAATGAATCACTAACCTTTGATGATCTTCATCAGATGGCACTCATAGGACTTCATGTTACACAATACATGTATGTTTTGCTCGATAAAGTTCATTTTTATATCCAAAAACCCCATTTTACATTGGCGTGTAATGTTCAGAAATGTTTTGCCTCCCAAAACTTCTGGTGAATGAGCACATCAATTTACAGAAATACTCATCATAAACATTGATCAAATATTCAACTGTTATTCAAAGAATTATAGATACACTTTTCCTTAATGCAACTGCTGTGTCAGATTTCAAAAAAGCTTTACAGCGAAAGCACACTGCAATAATCTGAGTACGGTGCTCAGTCACAAAACTAAACCCGCCATTTTGTCGTCAACAAAACTCAGAAATAGCATTATAAATATTCACTTACTTTTGATGATCTTTATCGGAATGCATTCCCAGGAATCCCAGTTCCACAATAAATGTTCATTTGTTTCGAAAAAAAAAAGTCCATTCTTTATGTCCAAATACCTTCATTTTGTTTGCGCGTTCAGTCGAAAAGTTCAGACGAAAAGTAAAAAAAGTTATATTACAGTTCGTAGAAACATGTCAAACGATGTATAGAATCAATCTTTAGGATGTTTTTATTATAAATCTTCCATAATATTCCAACCGGACGATTCCTTTGTCTTCAAAAAGAAAAGGAACACAGCTAACTCGAACGTGAGCTCATGTCATTTTCTGTCATCTGACTCCATATGCTCTTATTCTCTCCCCATTCACAGTAGAAGCCTGAAACAACGTTCAAAAGACTGTTGACATCTAGTGGAAGCCTTAGGAAGTGCAAAATTACCCCACAGACACTATATTGGATAGGGAATCACTTGAAAAACTACAAACCTCAGATTTCCACACTTCCTGGTTGGATTTTTTCTCAGGTTTTTGCCTGCCATATGAGTTCTGTTATACTCACAGATATCATTCAAACAGTTTTAGAAACTTCAGAATATGCATATCTAAGCTTCTGGGACTGAGTAGCAGGCAGTTTACCCTGGGCACCTTCTTCATCCGGACGTCAAAATACTGCCCCCTACCCAAGAGAGGTTAAGCTACTCTGTGTCTCACAAAGACATGGCGATTGGCGCCAAAAATTGCAAATTTGGACTCATCAGACTAAAGAACAGATTTCCACCGGTCTGATGTACATTGCTCGTTTTCTTGGCCCAAGCAAGTCTCTTCTTCTTATTGTTGTCCTTTTAGTAGTGGTTTCTTTGTAGCAATTCACATAGTCTCTTCTGAACAGTTGATGTTGAGATGTCTCTGTTACTTGAACTCTGTGAAGCATTTATTTGGGCTGCGATTTCTGAGGCTGGTAACTCTAATGAACTTATCCTCTGCAGCAGGGTCTTCCTTTCCTGTGGCGGTCCCAGTTTCATCATAGCGCTTGATGGTTTTTGCGAATGCACTTGAGGGAACTTTCAAAGTTCTTGACATTTTCCGCATTGACTGATCTTCATGTCTTAAAGTTTCTCTTTGCTTATTTGAGCTGTTCTTGCCATTATATGGACTTGGTCTTTAACCAAATACAGTTGAAGTCGGAAGTTTACATACACTTATGTTGGAGTCATTAAAACTCGTTTTTCAACCACTCCACACATTTCTTGTTAACAAACTATAGTTTTGGCAAGTCGGTTAGGACATCTACTTTGTGCATGACACAAGTCATTTTTCCAACAATTGTTTACAGACAGATTATTTCACTTATAATTCACTGTATCACAATTCCAGTGGGTCAGAAGTTTACATATACTAAGTTGACTGTGCCTTTTAAACGGCTTGGAAAATTCCAGAAAATTATTTCATGGCTTTAGAAGCTTCTGATAGGTTTATTGACATAATTTGAGTCAATTGGATGTGTACTTGTGGATGTATTTCAAGGCTTACCTTCAAACTCAGTGCCTCTTTGCTTGACATCCGTTGGAAAATCAAAAGAAATCAGCCAAGACCTCAGAAAAAAAATTGTAGACCTCCACAAGTCTGGTTCAGCCTTGGGAGCAATTTCCAAACGCCTGAAGGTACCACGTTCATCTGTACAAACAATAGTACGCAAGTATAAACACCATGTGAAACACGCAGCCGTCATACCGCTCAGGAAGGAGACGCGTTCTGTCTCCTAGAGATGAACGTACTTAGGTGTGAAAAGTGCAAATCAATCCCAGAACAACAGCAAAGGACCTTGTGAAGATGCTGGAGGAAACGGGTATAAAAGTATCTATATCCACAGTAAAACGAGTCCTATATCGGCATAACCTGAAAGGCCGTTCTGCAAGGAAGAAGCCACTGCTCCAAAACTGCCATTAAAAAAGCTGCACATGGGGACAAAGATTGTAATTTTTGGAGAAATGTCCTCTGGTCTGATGAAACAAAAATAGAACTGTTTGGCCATACTGACCATGGTTATGTTTGGAGGAAAAAGTGGGAGGCTTGCAAGCCGAAGAACACCATCCCAACCGTGAAGCACTGGGGTGGCAGCATCATGTTGTGGGGGTACTTTGCTGCAGGAGGGACTGGTGAATTTCACAAAATAGATGGCATCATGAGAGAGGAAAATGATGTGGATATATTGAAGCAACATCAAGACATCAGTCAGGAAGTTAAAGCTTGGTCGCAAATGGGTCTTCCAAATGGACAATGACCCCAAGCATACTTCTAAAGTTATGGCTTAAGGACAACAAAGTCAAGGTATTGGAGTGGCCATCACAAAGCCCTGACCTCAGTCCTATAGAAAATTTGTGGGCAGAACTGAAAAAGCGTGTGCGAGCAAGGAGGCTTACAAACCTGATTCAGTTACACTAGCTCTGTCAGGGGGAATGGGCCAAAATTCACCCAACTTATTGTGGGAAGCTTGTGGAAGGCTACCCAAAACATTTGACCCAAGTTAAACAATTTAAAGGCAATGCTACCAAATACTAATTGAGTGTATGTTATCTTCTGACCCACTGGGAATGTGATGAAAAAAATAAAAGCTGAAATAAATCATTCTCTCTACTATTATTCTGACATTTCACATTATTAAATAAAGTGGTGATCCTAAGACTGAATTTTTACTAGGATTAAATGTCAGGAATTGTGAAACATTTAAACTCAGTTTATTTGGCTAAAGTGTATGTAAACTTCCGACTTCAACTATTGGTCTTTCTTCTGTATACCACCCTTACCTTGTCACAATACAACTGATTGGCTCAAACGCATTAAGAACGAAAGAAATTCCACTAGCTTTTAACAAGGCACACGTGTTAATTGAAATGTATTCCAGGTGACTACCTCATGAAACTGGTTGACAGGATGCCAAGAGTGTGCAAAGCTGTCATCAAGGCAAAGGGTGGCTACTTTGAAGATAGTCAAATCTAAAATATATGTTGATTTGTTTAACACTTGTTTTTGGCTACTACATGATTCCATATGTGTTATTTCATAGTTTTGATTTCTTCACTATTATTATTCAATGTAGAAAGTAGTACAAATAAAGAAACTCTGGAATGAGTAGGTGTGTCCAAACTTTTGACTGGTACTGTAGGTGCAACCACATATCTTGATAACCACACAGTATTTAATTTATCATTATATTACTTTATGATGCTTTCCAATACAATATTATACAGCACTATATGACTCAACATAGTGCTCTATATTAGTACATTACGGGTCTATAAAAGACTAATGCAAGGGATAGAATGTTGAGTTTTCTCAATATTCCAAAATACAGTGTTTTACAAAAGTATTCGAACCCTTGGATTTCTTCACATTTTATTGTGTTGCAAAGTGGGATTGAAATGGATTATATAGTTTTTTTTTATTATTGTCAACAATCTTAAGTTTGGGATAGGGGGCAGTATTGAGAATTTTGGAAAAAATATGTTCCCATTTTTAACTGCCTCCTACACCAACTCAGAAGCTAGAATATGCATATTATTGTTCAGGTTTGGATAGAAAACACTGAATTTTCTAAAACTGTTTGAATGGTGTCTGTGAGGATAACAGAACTCCTATGGCAGGCAAAAACCTGACAAGGTTTCAAGCAGGAAGTACCCTGTCTGACAAGGAGTCGTGCGTCTTGCATCTTTTTATTGAAAAGTAAGGATCTTAGCTGTAACGTGACAATTCCCAGGGCTCCAATAGGCTCTCAGAACCCGCGAAAAACCTGAAGGTTTACGAGGGAGCCTCAGGCTGAAACACATTATCACCTTTTGTAAGTGGCTGCTCAGAGGACCTTTGAATGAGGCGCGTGCACGATTCGCTCCTGAGGAGAAATTTTATTCGGCTGTTTAGGCTCAATGCATATTCCCGGTCGGAATATTATCACTTATCTACGAGATAAATGGCATAAAAATTGGTTTTAAACAGCGGTTGACATGCTTCGAAGTACGGTAATGGAATATTTAGACATTTTTGTCACGCCAATGCGCGACACCGTGATGAAGCATTCTGATAGTGTCTAGAACTCACGAACAAAACGTCGCTGTTTGGATATAACGATGGATTATTTGGGACCAAACCAACATTTGTTATTGAAGTAGAAGTCCTGGCAGTGTATTCTGACGAAGAACAAGCAAGGTAAGAACATTTTTCTTATAGGAAATGTGATTTTGGTGGAGGCTGACCTGGGTGGGTATCTAAATAGCTAGCCCTGTGATGCCGGGCTATGTACTTAGATTATTGCAAAATGTGCTTCATCCGAAAAGCTATTTTAAAATCGGACATATCGAGTGCATAGAGGAGTAATGTATCTATAATTCTTAAAATAATTGTTATGCTTTTTGTGAACGTTTATCGTGAGTAATTTAGCAAACTGTTAGTAAATTCCCCGGAAGTTTGCGGGGTTATGCTTTTTCTGAACGTCACATGCTAATGTAAAAAGCTGTTTTTTGATATAAATATGAACTTGATTGAACAGACATGCATGTATTGTATAACACAATGTCCTAGGTGTGTCATCTGATGAAGATCATAAAAGGTTAGTGCTGCATTTAGCTGTGGTTTGGTTTTATGTGACATGATATGCTAGCTTGAAAAATGGGTGTCTGATTATTTCTGGCTGGGCACTCTGCTGACATAATCTAATGTTTTGCTTTCGTTGTAAAGCCTTTTTGAAATCGGACAGTGGGGTTAGATTAACGAGATTCTTGTCTTTAAATAGCTGTAAAATAGTCATATGTTTGAGAAATTGAAGTAATAGTATTTCTAACGATTCAAAAATCGCGCCACTGGATTTCAGTGGCTGTTACGTAGGTGGGACGAGTTCGTCCCACATGCGCCAGAGAGGTTAACAAAATACTCTTTCAAAGTGGAATAATTTTTTCAATACTTTTTTAAAGATTAATAAAAAATAAATCAAATATATTAGTTGCATAAGTATTCAGCTTCCTGATTCCATACATGCTAGAGGCACCTATGTCAGCAGAACAGAACATGTATGTGGGTATACACTATGTTCTGTTCTCTCAATATACCCACATACACTGAGTGTACAAAACATTAGGAGCACCTTCTTTAGAACAGCCTCATTTCGTCAGGGCATGGACTCTGTGTCAAGCGTTCCACAGGGATGCTGGCCCATGTTGACTCCAATGCTTCCCACAGTTGTGTCAAGTTGGCTGGATGTCCTTTGGGTGGTGGACCATTCTTGATAAAACTGTGATAAACCCAGCAGCGTTGTAGTTTTTGACACAAACCAGTGCGCCTGGCACCTACTACCATACCCCGATCAAAGGCACTTCAATCTTTTGTCTTGCCCATTCACCTTCTGAATGGCACACACAATATATGTCTCAATTGTCTCAAGGCTTACAAATCCTACTTGAACCTCTCTCCTCCCCTTCATCTACACTGATTTGAAGTGGATTTAACAAGTGACATCAGTAAGGGATCATAGCTTTCACCTGGATTCACCAGGTCATTCTATGTCATGGAAAGACCAGATTTTTGTAATGTGTTGTACACTCGGTGTACGTGTTCTTTCTCTCAACAGACCCACATATGCCGTGCCTTCACAAAGTATTCACACCCCTTGACTTTTCCACATTTTGCTGTGTTACAGCCTGAATATAAAATAGTTGAAATTTAGATGTTTTGTCAGTGGCCTACACACACAATACCCCATAATGTCAAAGTGGAATAGTTTTTTTTATTTTTACAGATTTATTAAAAATGAACCGCTGAAATGTAGTGAGACAAAAGTATTCAACCTCTTTGTTATGGTAAGCCTAAATAAGTTCAGGAGTAAAAATGTGCTTAACAAGTCACATAATAAGTTGCATGGACTCGCTCTGTGTGCAATAATAGTGTTTAACATATTTTTTTTAACGACTACCTCATCTCTGTACCCCACACATGCAATTATCTGTAAGGTTGAGCAGTGAATTTCAAATACAGATTCAACCACAAAGACCAGGGAGATTTTTGAAGGGCACCTGTTGGTAGATGGGTAAAAAGAAAATGGCAGACATTGAATATCTCTTTCAGCATGGTGAAGTGATTAATTATGTTTTGGATGGTGTATCAGTACACCCAGTCACTACAAAGATACAGGCGTCCTTCCTAATTCAGTTGCCGGAGAGGAAGGAAACCACTCATGGATTTCACCTTGAGGCCAATGGTGACTTTAAAACCATTACAGAGTTTAATGGTTGTGATAGAAGAACTGAGGATGGATCAACAACATTTGTAGTTACTCCACAATACTAACATAATTGACAGAGTAAAAAGAAGGACGCCTGTGCAGAATAAAAAATATTCAAAAACGTGCATCCTGTTTGCAAGAAGGCACTTAAGTAATACTGCAAAACATGTGGCAAAGCAATTAATTAACTTTTAGTCCTGAATACATAGTAGTGTTTGGAGAAAATCCAACACAACACATAACTGAGTACCACCACTGGTGATTTTAGCAAGTAAAGCAAGTTAATGGCACCATAACAGTGACAACAAAGCAAAACAAAAAAACTCGCAATATCAACTAGAATTACTGATCTTTTTTGTTGAAAAATAATATTTGAATGGGAAGAGTCACCGGCAAACATGGTTATAGACCCAACAACATTATATAGTATCCCCTCATGGTTACAGACCCAACAACATTATATAGTATCCCCTCCTCATGGTTACAGACCCAACAACATTATATAGTATCCCCTCCTCATGGTTACAGACCCAACAACATTATATAGTGTCCCCTCCTCATGGTTACAGACCCAACAACATTATATAGTATCCCCTCCTCATGGTTACAGACCCAACAACATTATATAGTATCCCCTCATGGTTACAGACCCAACAACATTATATAGTATCCCTTCCTCATGGTTACAGACCTAACAACATTATATAGTATCCCTCCTCATGGTTACAGACCCAACAACATTATATAGTATCCCCTCCTCATGGTTACAGACCCAACAACATTATATAGTATCCCTCCTCATGGTTACAGACCCAACAACATTATATAGTATCCCCTCCTCATGGTTACAGACCCAACAACATTATATAGTATCCCTCCTCATGGTTACAGACCCAACAACATTATATAGTATCCCTCCTCATGGTTACAGACCCAACAACATTATATAGTATCCCTTCCTCATGGTTACAGACCCAACAACATTATATAGTGTCCCCTCCTCATGGTTACAGACCCAACAACATTATATAGTATCCCCTCCTCATGGTTACAGACCCAACAACATTATATAGTATCCCCTCATGGTTACAGACCCAACAACATTATATAGTATCCCCTCCTCATGGTTACAGACCCAACAACATTATATAGTATCCCCTCCTCATGGTTACAGACCCAACAACATTATATAGTATCCCTCCTCATGGTTACAGACCCAACAACATTATATAGTATCCCTCCTCATGGTTACAGACCCAACAACATTATATAGTATCCCTCCTCATGGTTACAGACCCAACAACATTATATAGTATCCCTCCTCATGGTTACAGACCCAACAACATTATATAGTATCCCCTCCTCATGGTTACAGACCCAACAACATTATATAGTATCCCTTCTCATGGTTACAGACCCAACAACATTATATAGTATCCCTCCTCATGGTTACAGACCCAACAACATTATATAGTATCCCTCCTCATGGTTACAGACCCAACAACATTATATAGTATCCCTCCTCATGGTTACAGACCCAACAACATTATATAGTATCCCCTCCTCATGGTTACAGACCCAACAACATTATATAGTATCCCTCCTCATGGTTACAGACCCAACAACATTATATAGTATCCCCTCCTCATGGTTACAGACCCAACAACATTATATAGTATCCCTCCTCATGGTTACAGACCCAACAACATTATATAGTATCCCTCCTCATGGTTACAGACCCAACAACATTATATAGTATCCCCTCATGGTTACAGACACAACAACATTATATAGTATCCCCTCCTCATGGTTACAGACCCAACAACATTATATAGTATCCCCTCATGGTTACAGACACAACAACATTATATAGTATCCCCTCATGGTTACAGACACAACAACATTATATAGTATCCCCTCCTCATGGTTACAGACCCAACAACATTATATAGTATCCCTCCTCATGGTTACAGACCCAACAACATTATATAGTATCCCTTCCTCATGGTTACAGACCCAACAACATTATATAGTATCCCTCCTCATGGTTACAGACCCAACAACATTATATAGTATCCCCTCCTCATGGTTACAGACCCAACAACATTATATAGTATTCCCTCTTCATGGTTACAGACCCAACAACATTATATAGTATCCCTCCTCATGGTTACAGACCCAACAACATTATATAGTATCCCCTCATGGTTACAGACCCAACAACATTATATAGTATCCCTTCTTCATGGTTACAGACCCAACAACATTATATAGTATCCCTCCTCATGGTTACAGACCCAACAACATTATATAGTATCCCTCCTCATGGTTACAGACCCAACAACATCATATAGTATCCCCTCCTCATGGTTACAGACCCAACAACATTATATAGTATCCCTCCTCATGGTTACAGACCCAACAACATTATATAGTATCCCTCCTCATGGTTACAGACCCAACAACATTATATAGTATCCCTCCTCATGGTTACAGGCCCAACAACATTATATAGTATCCCTCCTCATGGTTACAGGCCCAACAACATTATATAGTATCCCTCCTCATGGTTACAGACCCAACAACATTATATAGTATCCCCTCCTCATGGTTACAGACCCAACAACATTATATAGTATCCCCTCCTCATGGTTACAGACCCAACAACATTATATAGTATCCCCTCCTCATGGTTACAGACCCAACAACATTATATAGTATCCCTCCTCATGGTTACAGACCCAACAACATTATATAGTATCCCTCCTCATGGTTACAGACCCAACAACATTATATAGTATCCCTTCCTCGTGAATAAAAGCACATGAGCTAATTTATGCAGCAGCATACATTTTTAGACCGTTGTTGTGCTTACTTGAACAGGAAGGTGGCGTGGCGGTCCTTCTTGTGGGCAAATTTTGTCATCAAAGGTATTTTCAAGGTAACTGGGAACTCTAAAAAAACAAAAAGAAGGTTGAATCATGATGTCCGTGAATTTCAGGTCGGAGCGCTAGAAAGAGGCCCAAGTTCCCGGTGTGGAATTCTATGTTGGATGACCGTTCAAAATGTCATTTCCAAGTTGGAGCTAGTTTTTTTCCCCAGAGTTCCCAGTTGTCTTAAACACGGAAGAAGTCATGCTGGATGGACAGCATGGCTAATGTATTCAACCTTTTCTGGCCCATGGTGTTGCGAGTGAATGTTTATCGTTTTAAGCTTGGAAAAGAGACCATTTCAGACAGATGATTTAAATCCTTAAACCCAGACTTGGACCACACACCCTCTCCACCGAATAGCAGGCAGGCGAAGCAAAATGGTGATTGCTTTGCAACGCTTGCAGTTAGCTACTGATTCCTTCCAAACCACTCATTGTTGAACTTGCGATTTCCAACTTGTTGTGTAATGTTTATGTCCAATGGCCGATGAGCACCGATACGTTTTATCTATAATTTATCTTCATATTGCAAGGATGGAGAAGGATTTTCCAGTAGATTGTCGACGTGGTTCATGGTGATGACTGCTTGTCTAGCTTGCTAGCTAAGATTTTGAAAGTAACATGATCCAATCAAAGCTACGGTAGATATAATGTGATTTGATGTCATTTTATCTGTGGCCAATGACCTTGAGCCTTCTTAAATAGGCACTTCTAATGTAAATCTATGGCAGCACCCAAGGGGACTTAAACTGCCTAGCTTTCCCTGTAGATTCTGCGGTGACGTAGTGTTCTCATGAGTGACAGAACACTGAGCCAATCACGGCACAACTAAAGAAGATTACCAACACCTATGCTCTGTATATTCCGCTAGCTGCCCCTCCACCACAAAAAGCACTGAGCTAGGCTGAAACGCCTGCATTTTGGAGCTGCCTTACTCAAGAAAGAGACCATGTTTGTATGCGGCTTTATTAACTCAATATTATTTAAAAAAATATATACATTGTTTGCGAACTGATATGTGACATGAATTAATGCCAAAATAACATGCCCTAAATGACGGGTCGCCACTGGGTACCACTCTCCATATTTTCAAGCATAGTGGTGGCTGCATTATGTTATGGGTATGCTCCTAATCGTAAAGGACTTGGGAGTTTTTCAGGATAAAAAAGAAATGTAATGGAGGTAAGCACAGGCAAAATCCTAACTTACCCAGAAAGACTCTCAGCTGTAATTGCTGCCAAAGGTGCTTCTACAAAGTATTGACTCAGGGGTGTGAATACTTATGTAAATTAGAAATGTCTGTATTTCATTTTCAATAAATTAGCTAACATTTCTTAAAACATGTTTCCACTTTGTCATTATGGGTTATGGGAATAATAATTCTCACCCATGTACACACAATAACCCATAATGACAAAGTGGAAACATGTTTTAAGAAATGTTAGCTAATTTATTGAAAATGAAATACAGACATAAAGTTTTGTTAACTTATTCCACATTTTGTTGTGTTACAGCCAGAAATTATGACTACTTTCTGAAGGCACTGTATGTTCTGTTTTCTCAATATACCCACATTTATCAAACATATCCCCAGATCTCATAGCATCCTTATTTAACCTTCATTCATTTCCCTAGGTACTCTCACATGAATCATGCACTGACACACACGTGTACAGACATACACACACACAGAGACACACATACGTCTCCAAATACAGACACACACACACATACGTAGACACACACACACAGTACTGTAGATGGATGTGGGGAGTTAAGATGAAGGCAGTTGCCTGTCGGTAGTGTTGTCAGACCTCACTTCTCTTCTCTAGGTGATTGAAGACCAAGAGAAGATATCCAACCTTATCTCACCTTTTCACACTCGCTGTTGTTGCTCTCCATCTCTCTGTTCCCCATAGGACGTCTCTCACACTCTCCTACTAATGGCATCTCTCCTCTCTCGCTCTCTACTTCTGTCTGTCTTTCTCTCACTCTCTCTTTTACTCACTCACTTTGTGGCTCTCTCTCTCTGTCTGTTTCTCCCTCTCCCTTTCTCTCAGGTGTTCATTCTCTGTTTCTTTCACTTTTCATCTCCCCATTAGAACCCCTCTCTCAATCTCTCTCCTTCCATCATAGGCTGCTGAACAAGGGTAAGAATTGGGTAAAATATGAGAGCTTTCTGCTTCTCTTGTCTGGTCTGGTCTGATCTGATCTGGTCTGGTCTGTGCTAACAAGACCCAGGTGGGGAGTGAGAGGAGTCAAGGTTAATGTGACCTTCCCCTGGAGAGGTGGAAAGGGGGAGAAAATAAAGACTACATTCGTGAGGGAGAGAATCATAGAGAAGGAAGGGTGGGAGTTAGGAAGAGAGAGATATGGAGGTACATTGTGCGATCTCTGTCCCCCATAAAGCTAAATAATCCATCTGTAAATATCTTGTTACTGAAACCCTGTTAATAATGTTTCATAGTCAGTCGCCTAACAATATTGGACAAGAAATGTATATTATGCTGATTGGTCCGTTCAAGTCTCCCGATTTAACGTCACAAACACCTAGTTTAGTAATAAAAAGGCTCAGTTGCCTTCCCATGACAACGGTGCATTTTCTAATGCTTGTAGATACAGCACTCTTACACCACAATCTATGTCGGTAAATAGATTGGATGAAGTCATCCGATCAGACATGGTGGAGTGAGTCAGTAGGAGAGAACCTTGTCAGTGTAGATCTGTTGTTCCTCCCCAGCCATAACACCACGTACTGATAGTTCCCAACAGAGAAGCTGCAGGAGAGCCATGCCACACTCCACGCAGAGCAGAGACATGCCTCTAAAAATACACACACACTGCCTGTCACATCACAGTTCTGTGCTGTGTGGATGTGGGTATGGGGTGGGTGTTTTTTGTGATTTTTGTTTGAGGTTTTGTTTTTAGGCTTGTGTTTTTGTATAAATTAAATGTGTATTTCGGATAGAATTACGATCAGACACCGTACAGTTATTATATTTGTGTGTTCATATTTTTCTGATTCCAAGATCAAAAGCTACATCTCGGTCTTTGAAAGAGCCAGCTATTGTCAACGTTCCCTTGAGTAAGGACCACCCAAACTGCTCATTGGCTGCTCTCTGCTCCAGCTTCTCCAACTTAATGTGTGTTTGCCTGTACACACACACACATACATGTGTGTGTGTGTGTGTGTATATTCTAATGTATAAAGCATATTATGTCAGGTACAAAATGACTGGTAGTTTAGGAGTGCAGACTGTCGGTCTCTAACAGACAGACAGACAGGGAGACAGATCTTTCATCAAGCAGCGATGAAAGCGTGGGTTTTGGTAAAAGCAGAAGACTCATTTCTGTCTCGGTTGAACTAATAAAGTATTCTTCTTCTTCTTCTTCAGCTAGAGCCGTGATCTAGCCTTGTTCAGCCTTTGCTACGTCCCAAAAGGTACCCTATTCCGTTTATAGTACACTACTTTTGACCAGGGTGCCATTTGGTTGGCAGCCCTGAGTTTGGCCTAGCTACAGTATATCTCTTCCCAGGCTCATGGCGTAAACACAACATGATGTAGTAAAATATTTATCCCCCCAAAGCCTGTTGTTCCCATGCTCTCCTCTCATTAAACCTGGGTTAATTGTCTTTGGCTGTGGGAGAGAGAGGGGACATGTTATACCTTACACCCCAGGACGAGATGGTGGAGAGGAAGAGCGGCAAGATGTGGGAAAGGGTTAGGGAAGAGAGGGAAAGGGTTAGGGAAGAGAGGGAAAGGGTTAGGGAAGAGAGGGAAAGGGTTAGGGAAGGGAGGGAAAGGGTTAGGGAAGGGAGGGAAAGGGTTAGGGAAGAGAGGGAAAGGGTTAGGGAAGGGAGGGAAAGGGTTAGGGAAGAGAGGGAAAGGGTTAGGGAAGAGAGGGAAAGGGTTAGGGAAGAGAGGGAAAGGGTTAGGGAAGAGAGGGAAAGGGTTAGGGAAGAGAGGGAAAGGGTTAGGGAAGAGAGGGAAAGGGTTAGGGAAGGGAGGGAAAGGGTTAGGGAAAGAGAGGGAAAGGGTTAGGGAAGAGAGGGAAAGGGTTAGGGAAGAGAGGGAAAGGGTTAGGGAAGAGAGGGAAAGGGTTAGGGAAGAGAGGGAAAGGGTTAGGGAAGAGAGGGAAAGGGTTAGGAAGAGAGGGAAAGGGTTAGGGAAGAGAGGGAAAGGGTTAGGGAAGAGAGGGAAAGGGTTAGGGAAGAGAGGGAAAGGGTTAGGGAAGAGAGGGAAAGGGTTAGGGAAGAGAGGGAAAGGGTTAGGGAAGGGGAGGGAAAGGGTTAGGGAAGGGAGGGAAAGGGAGAGGGAAAGGGTTAGGGAAGAGAGGGAAAGGGTTAGGGAAGGGAGGGAAAGGGTTAGGGAAGAGAGGGAAAGGGTTAGGGAAGAGAGGGAAAGGGTTAGGGAAGAGAGGGAAAGGGTTAGGGAAGAGAGGGAAAGGGTTAGGGAAGAGAGGGAAAGGGTTAGGGAAGAGAGGGAAAGGGTTAGGGAAGAGAGGGAAAGGGTTAGGGAAGAGAGGGAAAGGGTTAGGGAAAGAGAGGGAAAGGGTTAGGGAAGGGAGGGAAAGGGTTAGGGAAGAGAGGGAAAGGGTTAGGGAAGAGAGGGAAAGGGTTAGGGAAGAGAGGGAAAGGGTTAGGGAAGAGAGGGAAAGGGTTAGGGAAGAGAGGGAAAGGGTTAGGGAAGAGAGGGAAAGGGTTAGGGAAGAGAGGGAAAGGGTTAGGGAAGAGAGGGAAAGGGTTAGGGAAGAGAGGGAAAGGGTTAGGGAAGAGAGGGAAAGGGTTAGGGAAGAGAGGGAAAGGGTTAGGGAAGGGAGGGAAAGGGTTAGGGAAGGGAGGGAAAGGGTTAGGGAAGAGAGGGAAAGGGTTAGGGAAGAGAGGGAAAGGAGGAAGAGAGGGAAAGGGTTAGGGAAGAGAGGGAAAGGGTAGGGAAGGGAGGGAAAGGGTTAGGGAAGGGAGGGAAAGGGTTAGGGAAAGAGGAGGGAAAGGGTTAGGGAAGAGAGGGACAGGGTTAGGGAAAAGAGAGGGAAAGGGTTAGGGAAAGAGAGGGAAAGGGTTAGGGAAGAGAGGGAAAGGGTTAGGGAGGGAGGGAAAGGGTTAGGGAAGAGAGGGAAAGGGTTAGGGAAGAGAGGGAAAGGGTTAGGGAAAAGAGAGGGAAAGGGTTAGGGAAGAGAGGGAAAAGGGGTTTAGGGAAAGAGAGGGAAAGGGTTAGGGAAGAGAGGGAAAGGGTTAGGGAAGGGAGGGAAAGGGTTAGGGAAGGGAGGGGAAAGGGCGAGGGAAAGGGTTAGGGAAAGAGAGGGAAAGGGTTAGGGAAGGGAGGGAAAGGGTTAGGGAAAAGAGAGGGGAAAAGGGTTAGGGAAGAGAGGGAAAGGGTTAGGGAAGAGAGAGGGAAAAGGGTTAGGGAAGAGAGGGAAAGGGTTAGGGAAGAGAGGGAAAGGGTTAGGGAAGAGAGGGAAAGGGTTAGGGAAGAGAGGGAAAGGGTTAGGGAAGAGAGGGAAAGGGTTAGGGAAGAGAGGGAAAGGGTTAGGGAAGAGAGGGAAAGGGTTAGGGAAGAGAGGGAAAGGGTTAGGGAAGAGAGGGAAAGGGTTAGGGAAGGGAGGGAAAGGGTTAGGGAAGAGAGGGAAAGGGTTAGGGAAGAGAGGGAAAGGGTTAGGGAAGGGAGGGAAAGGGTTAGGGAAGGGAGGGAAAGGGTTAGGGAAGAGAGGGAAAGGGTTAGGGAAAGAGAGGGAAAGGTTAGGGAAGAGAGGGAAAGGGTTAGGGAAGAGAGGGAAAGGGTTAGGGAAGAGAGGGAAAGGGTTAGGGAAGAGAGGGAAAGGGTTAGGGAAGAGAGGGAAAGGGTTAGGGAAGAGAGGGAAAGGGTTAGGGAAGGGGGAAAGGGTTAGGGAAGGGAGGGAAAGGGTTAGGGAAAGAGGGAAAAGGGTTAGGGAAGAGAGGGAAAAGGGTTAGGAAGGGAGGCGAAAGGTTAGGGAAGAGAGGGAAAGGGTTAGGGAAGGGAGGGAAAGGTGTTAGGGAAGAGAGGGAAGGGTTAGGGAAGAGAGGGAAAGGGTTAGGGAAGAGAGGGAAAGGGGTTAGGGAAGAGAGGGAAAGGGTTAGGGAAGAGAGGGAAAAGGGTTAGGGAAGGAGGGGAAAGGGTTAGGAAGGAGAGGGAAAGGGTTAGGGAAAGGAGGGAACGGGTTAGGGAAGGGAGGGAAAGGGTTAGGGAAGGGAGGGAAAGGGTTAGGGAAGAGAGGGAAAGGGTTAGGGAAGGGGAGGGAAGGGAAAAGGGGTTAGGGAAGAGAGGGAAAGGGTTAGGGAAGAGGGAAAGGGTTAGGGAAAGAGGGAAAGGGTTAGGGAAAGAGAGGGGAAAGGTTAGGGAAGAGAGGGAAAGGGTTAGGGAAGAGAGGGAAAGGGTTAGGGAAGAGAGGGAAAGGGTTAGGGAAGAGAGGGAAAGGGTTAGGGAAGAGAGGGAAAGGGTTAGGGAAGAGAGGGAAAGGGTTAGGGAAGAGAGGGAAAGGGTTAGGGAAGGGAGGAAAGGGTTAGGGAAGGGAGGGAAAGGGTTAGGGAAAAGAGGGAAAGGGTTAGGGAAAGAGAGGGAAAGGGTTAGGGAAGGGAGGGAAAGGGTTAGGGAAGAGAGGGAAAGGGTAGGGAAGCGAGGGAAAGGGTTAGGGAAGGAGGGAAAGGGTTAGGGAAGGAGGAAAGGGTAGGGAAGAGAGGAAAGGGTTAGGGAAGAGAGGGAAAGGGTTAGGGAAGAGAGGGAAAGGGTTAGGGAAGAGAGGGAAAGGGTTAGGGAAGAGAGGGAAAGGGTTAGGAAGAGAGGGAAAGGGTTAGGGAGGGAGAGGGAAAGGGTTAGGGAAGAGAGGGAAAGGGTTTAGGGAAGAGAGGGAAAGGGTTAGGGAAGAGAGGGAAAGGGTTAGGGAAGAGCGGGAAAGGGTTAGGAAGAGAGGGAAAGGGTTAGGGAAGGAGGAGGGAAAGGGTAGGGAAGAGAGGGAAGGGTTTTAGGGAAGAGAGGGAAAGGGTTAGGGAAGAGAGGGAAAGGGTTAGGGAAGAGAGGGAAAGGGTTAGGAAGAGAGGGAAGGGTTAGGGAAGAGAGGGAAAGGGTTAGGGAAGAGAGGGAAAGGGTTAGGGAAGAGAGGGGAAGGGTTAGGGAAGAGAGGGAAAGGGTTAGGGAAGAGAGGGAAAAGGGTTAGGGAAGGGAGGGAAAGGGTTAGGGAAGAGAGAGGAAAGGGTTAGGGAAGGGAGGGGAAAGGGTTAGGGAAGGGAGGGAAAGGGTTAGGGAAGAGAGGGGAAAGGGTTAGGGAAGAGAGGGAAAGGGTTAGGGAAGGGAGGGAAGGTTAGGGAAGGGAGGGAAAGGGTTAGGGAAGGGAGGGAAAGGGTTAGGGAAGGGAGGGAAAGGGTTAGGGAAGGGAGGGAAAGGGTTAGGGAAGAGAGGGAAAGGGTTAGGGAAGAGAGGGAAAGGGTTAGGGAAGAGAGGGAAAGGGTTAGGGAAGAGAGGGAAGGGTTAGGGAAGAGAGGGAAAGGGTTAGGGAAGAGAGGGAAAGGGTTAGGGAAGAGGAGGGAAAGGGTTAGGGAAGGGAGGGAAAGGGTTAGGGAAGAGAGGGAAAGGGTTAGGGAAGAGAGGGAAAGGGTTAGGGAAGAGAGGAAAGGGTTAGGGAAGAGAGGGAAAGGGTTAGGGAAGAGAGGGAAAGGGTTAGGGAAGAGAGGGAAAGGGTTAGGGAAGAGAGGAAAGGGTAGGAAGAGAGGGAAAGGGTTAGGGAAGAGAGGGAAAGGGTTAGGGAAGAGAGGGAAAGGGTTAGGGAAGAGAGGGAAAGGGTTAGGGAAGAGAGGGAAAGGGTTAGGGAAGAGAGGGAAAGGGTTAGGGAAGAGAGGGGAAAGGGTTAGGGAAGGGAGGGAAAGGGTTAGGGAAGGAGGGAAAGGGTTAGGGAAGAGAGGGAAAGGGGTTAGGGAAGAGAGGGAAAGGGTTAGGGAAGGAGGGAAGGTTAGGGAAGGAGGAAAGGGTTAGGGAAGAGAGGGAAAGGGTTAGGGAAGAGAGGGAAAGGGTTAGGGAAGAGAGGGAAGGGTTAGGGAAGAGAGGGAAAGGGTTAGGGAAGAGAGGGAAAGGGTTAGGGAAGAGAGGGAAAGGGGTAGGGAAGAGAGGGAAAGGGTTAGGGAAAAGAGAGGGAAAGGGTTAGGGAAGAGAGGGAAAGGTTTAGGGAAGGGAGGGAAAGGGTTAGGGAAGAGAGGGAAAGGTTAGGGAAGGGAGGGAAAGGGTTAGGGAAGAGAGGGAAAGGGTTTAGGGAAGGGAGGGAAAGGGTTTAGGGAAGGGAGGGAAAGGGTTAGGGAAGGAGGGAAAGGGTTAGGGAAGAGAGGGGAAAGGGTTAGGGAAGGGAGGGAAAGGGTTAGGGAAGGGAGGGAAAGGGTTAGGGAAGAGAGGGAAAGGGTTAGGGAAGAGAGGGAAAGGGTTAGGGAAAGAGAGGAAGGAGGGAAAGGGTTAGGGAAGAGAGGGAAAGGGTTAGGAAGAAGAGGGAAGGGAGGGAAAGGGTTAGGGAAGAGAGGGAAAAGGGTTAGGGCAGAGAGGGAAAGGGGTTAGGGAAGAGAGGGAAAGGGTTAGGTAGAAAGAGAGGGAAAGGGGTTAGGGAAAGAGAGGGAAAGGGTTAGGGAAGAGAGGGAAAGGGTTAGGAAGAGAGGGAAAGGGTAGGGAAGAGAGGGAAAGGGTTAGGAAGAGAGGGAAAGGGTTAGGGAAGGGAGGGAAAGGGTTAGGGGAGGAGAAGGGAAAGGGTTAGGGAAGAGAGGGAAAGGGTTAGGGAAGAGAGGGAAGGGTCTAGGGAAGGAGGGGAAAGGGTTAGGAAGGAGGGCAAAGGGTTAGGGAAGAGAGGGAAAGGGTTAGGGAAGAGAGGGAAAGGGTTAGGGAAGGAGGGAAAGGGTTAGGGAAGAGAGGGAAAGGTTAGGGAAGAGAGGGAAAGGGTTAGGGAAGAGAGGGAAAGGGTTAGGGAAGGGAGGGAAAGGTTAGGGAAGGGAGGGAAAGGGTTAGGGAAGGGAGGGAAAGGGTTAGGGAAGAGAGGGAAAGGGTTAGGAAGAGAGGGAAAGGGTTAGGGAAGAGAGGGAAAGGGTTTAGGGAAGAGAGGGAAAGGGTTAGGAAGAGAGGGAAAGGGTTAGGGAAGAGAGGGAAAGGGTTAGGGAAGGGAGGGAAAGGGTTAGGGAAGAGAGGGAAAGGGTTAGGGAAGAGAGGGAAAGGGTTAGGGAAGAGAGGGAAAGGGTTAGGGAAGGGAGGGAAAGGGTTAGGGAAGGGAGGGAAAGGGTTAGGGAAGAGAGGGAAAGGGTTAGGGAAGGGAGGGAAAGGGTTAGGGAAGGGAGGGAAAGGGTTAGGGAAGGGAGGGAAGGGTTAGGGAAGAGAGGGAAAGGGTTAGGGAAGAGAGGGAAAGGGTTAGGGAGAGAGGGAAAGGGTTAGGGAAGAGAGGGAAAGGGTTAGGGAAGAGAGGGAAAGGGTAGGGAAGGGAGGGAAAGGGTTAGGGGAAGAGAGGGAAAGGGTTAGGGAAGAGAGGGAAAGGGTTAGGGAAGAGAGGGAAAGGGTTAGGGAAGAGAGGGAAAGGGTTAGGGAAGGAGGGAAAGGGTTAGGGAAGGGAGGGAAAGGGTTAGGGAAGGGAGGGAAAGGGTTAGGGAAGGGAGGGAAAGGGTTAGGGAAGGGAGGGAAAGGGTTAGGGAAGAGAGGGAAAGGGTTAGGGAAGAGAGGGAAAGGGTTAGGGAAGGAGGGAAAGGGTTAGGGAAGGGAGGGAAAGGGTTAGGGAAGGGAGGGAAAGGGTTAGGGAAGGGAGGGAAAGGGTTAGGGAAGAGAGGGAAAGGGTTAGGGAAGAGAGGGAAAGGGTTAGGGAAGGGAGGGAAAGGGTTAGGGAAGGGAGGGAAAGGGTTAGGGAAGGGAGGGAAAGGGTTAGGGAAGAGAGGGAAAGGGTTAGGGAAGAGAGGGAAAGGGTTAGGGAAGAGAGGGAAAGGGTTAGGGAAGAGAGTGGAAGAGAGGAAAGGGTTAGGAAGAGAGGGAAGGGTTAGGGAAGCGAGGGGAAAGGGTTAGGGAAGAGACGGGAAAGGTTAGGGAAGAGAGGGAAAGGGTTAGGAAGAGAGGGAAAGGGTTAGGAAGAGAGGGAAAGGGTTAGGGAAGGGAGGAAAAGGGTTAGGGAAGAGAGGGAAAGGGTTAGGGAAAGAGAGGAGAAAGGGTAGGGAAGAGAGGGAAAGGGTTAGGGAAGAGAGGGAAAGGGTTAGGGAAGAGAGGGAAAGGGTTAGGGAAGAGAGGGAAAGGGTTAGGGAAGAGAGGGAAAGGGTTAGGGAAGGGAGGGAAAGGGTTAGGGAAGAGAGGGAAAGGGTTAGGGAAGGGAGGGAAAGGGTTTAGGGAAGAGAGGGAAAGGGTTAGGGAAGAGAGGAACGGGTTTTAGGGAAGAGAGGGAAAAGGGTTAGGGAAGAGAGGGAAAGGGTTAGGGAAGAGAGGGAAAGGGTTAGGGAAGAGAGGGAAAGGTAAGGGTTAGGGAAGAGAGGGAAAGGGTTAGGGAAGAGAGGGAAAGGGTTAGGGAAGAGAGGGAAAGGGTTAGGGAAGAGAGGGAAAGGGTTAGGGAAGAGAGGGAAAGGGTTAGGGAAGGGAGGGAAAGGGTTAGGGAAGGAGGGAAAGGGTTAGGGAAGAGAGGGAAAGGGTTAGGGAAGAGAGGGAAAGGGTTAGGGAAGAGAGGGAAAGGGTTAGGGAAGAGAGGGAAAGGGTTAGGGAAGAGAGGGAAAGGGTTAGGGAAGAGAGGGGAAGGGTTAGGGAAGAGAGGGAAAGGGTTAGGGAAGAGAGGGAAAGGGTTAGGGAAGGGAGGGAAAGGGTTAGGGAAGGGAGGGAAAGGGTTAGGGAAGGGAGGGAAAGGGTTAGGGAAGAGAGGGAAAGGGTTAGGGAAGGGAGGGAAAGGGTTAGGGAAGAGAGGGAAAGGGTTAGGGAAGAGAGGTAAAGGGTTAGGGAAGAGAGGGAAAGGGTTAGGGAAGGGAGGGAAAGGTAGAGGGTTAACATTAGGGAATAGAGGGAAAGGTAGGTGGAGACAGGAGAGAAACACACACACACACACACACACCTGCAGACAGACAGACACGCAGACAGAGACACACACACAAAGGTAGAGGGTTAAGGTTAGGGAAGAGTGGGAAAGGTAGAGGTAGGTGGAGACAGAGAAACACACACACACACGGTGTTGCTAGGACAGAGAGTACATATGCATATAGAAATTGAGACAATGCCATCCTTTCCGAGAGAGAGAGAGAGGAGGTGGAGAGATAGGGAGAGGAAGGGATGGAGAGAGGGAGGTAAAAAAAAGAAGACTTGGAGACAGAGGGCAAGAAAGAATGAGACGGGAAGACTGAGAGAACAATATAGGGAGAGAGAGATGGAGGAGGGGAGGAGTTAAAGGATTAACTGTGCATCAATATTTCAATGGGTGGAGCCTTTGTTGAATAATGCAGCCGTTGTGTCAGACAGTTTCCCTCTCTCTCCGCTTGGTCCTGGGTGCTCACACACACACACACACACACACACACACACACACACACACACACACACACACACACACACACACACACACACACTGGCATTGACATACATACACTGAGTGTACAAAACATTAAGAACATGCTTTTTCCATGACATAGACTGACCAAGTCATTCCAGGTAAAAGCGTATTGATGTCACTTGTTAAATCCACTTCAATCAGTGTACAGTCGTGTCATTCTCAAAACTTTTGGCCACAAATATACATTTTCACAAAGTCTGCTGCCTCAGTTTGTATGATGGCAATTTGCATATACTCCAGAATGTTATGAAGAGTGAGTCCCTCTTTGCCATGCAAATGAACTGAATCCCCAAAAAAACATTTCCACTGCATTTCAGCCCTGCCACATAAGGATCAGCTGACATCATGTCAGTGATTCTCTCGTTAACACAGGTGTGAGTGTTGACGAGGACAAGGCTGGAGATCACTCTGTCATGCTGATTGAGTTTGAATAACAGACTGGAAGCTTCAAAAGGAGGGTGGTGCTTGGAATCATTGTTCTTCCTCTGTCAACTATGGTTACCTGCAAGGAAACACGTGCCGTCATCATTGCTTTGCACAAAAAGGGCTTCACAGGCAAGGATATTGCTGCCAGTAAGATTGCACCTAAATCAACAATTTATTGGATCATCAAGAACTTCAAGGAGAGCGGTTCAATTGTTGTGAAGAAGGCTTCAGGGCACCCAAGAAAGTCCAGCAAGCGCCAGGACCGTCTCCTAAAGTTGATTCAGCTGCGGGATCGGGGCTCTACCAGTACAGCGCTTGCTCAGGAATGGCAGCAGGCAGATGTGAGTGCATCTGCACGCACAGTGAGGCGAAGACTTTTGGAGGATGGCCTGGTGTCAAGAAGGGCAGCAAAGAAGCCACTTCTCTCCAGGAAAAACATCAGGGACAGACTGATATTCTACAAAAGGTACAGAGATTGGACTGCTGAGGACTGGGTCATTTTCTCTGATGAATCCCCTTTCCGATTGTTTGGGGCATCCGGAAAAGAGCTTGTCCGGAGAAGACAAGGTGAGTGCCTCCATCAGTCCTGTGTCATGCCAACAGTAAAGCATCCTGAGACCATTCATGTGTGAGGGGCTCACTCACAATTTTGCCTAAGAACACAGCCATGAATGAAGAATGGTACCAACACATCCTCTGAGAGCAGCTTCTCCCAACCATCCAGGAACAGTTTGGTGACAAACAATGCCTTTTCCAGCATGATGGAGCACCTTGCCATGAGGCAAAAGTGATAACTAAGTGGCTGAGGGAACAAAACATAGATATTTTGGGTCCATGGCCAGGAAACTCCCCAGACCTTAATCTCATTGAGAACTTGTGGTCAATCCTCAAGAGGCAGGTGGACAAACAAAAACCCACAAATTCTGACAAACTCCAAGCATTGATTATGCAAGAATGGGCTGCCATCAGTCAGGATGTGGCCCAGAAGTTAATTGACAGCATGCCAGGGCGGATTGCAGAGGTCTTGAAAAAGAAGGGTCAACACTGCAAATATTGACTCTTTGCATCAACTTCATGTAATTGTCAGTAAAAGCCTTTGACACTTATGAAATGCTTGTAATTATACTCCCGTATTCCATAGTAACATCTGACAGAAATATTTGTGTCATTCTTAAAACTTTTGGCCACGACTGTAGATGAAAGGGAGGAGACAGGTTAAATAAGGATTTTTAAGCCTTGAGACAATTGAGACATGGATTGTGTGTGTGCCATTCAGAGGGTGAATATTTAAGTGCCTTTTGAACGGGTTATGGTAGTAGGTACCAGACGCACCAGTTTGAGTCAAGAACTGCAACTCTGCTGGGTTTTTCACACTCAACAGTTTCCCGTTTGTGTCAAGAATGGTCCACCACCCAAAAGACGTCCAGCCAACTTGACACAACTGTGAGAAGCATTGAAGTCAACATGGGTCAACATCCCTGTGGAACGCTTTTGACACCTTGTAGAGTCCATGCCCTGACAAAATGAGGCTTTTCTGAGGGCAAAATTTAGGGAGGTGTTGTTAATATTTTGTACATCAGTGTACAGTTGTAATATAGGCCTACAGTGTACTGGTATTCACCTAGTTCACTCACAGTTCTCTCACCTTTTATTTGATCATCTCTCTCCCTCCATCTCCTTTCCTGTGGCTACCTTGTCCCAGAGCCTGTAGAAGGGAACTGTACGCATTATCCCTGGGCACTTTGTCTGAGTGTGAAAGAAATTGCTCACACACATATAAACACCTGCCTCTCCATCTCTCTCTTTCTCTCTCTCTCTCTCTCTCTCTCTCTCTCTCTCTCTCTCTCCTCCCATCCAACTCTCTCTCTCTCTCTCACTCACACATACACACTCTGTTGTGTTGTGACTGGGCCAGGCAGGCTGTGTTTCTATCATGTAAGTCTGGGCAGCTTCAATAGACAGACCTGCTCAGCTCTGCAAAAGCTGCAAGCACCTGTCACAGCCAGTTTATTCCAGTGGACTGGGTTATGGTTGTACCTACACATACTGACACAAACATACGCTCAGTATACAAGCCTGCATATTTACATATTGACACACACAAACGTACTCTCAGTATACAAGCCTGCATATTCACATACTGACACACACAAACGTACTCTCAGTATACAAGCCTGCATATTCACATACTGACACACACAAACGTACTCTCAGTATACAAGCCTGCATATTAACATACTGACACACACAAACGTACTCTCAGTATACAAGCCAGTGTATTCACAGACTGACACACACAAACGTACTTTCAGTATACAAGCCAGCGTATTAACATACTGACACACACAAACGTACTCTCAGTATACAAGCCTGCATGTTCACATACTGGCACAGACAGGCTCATTCTAGTGTACTGTATGCACTCTAGCATAAGCTAATACTCACTAGACACACATACAGTACATATACTAACACATTTAGTCTGTGTGTGTGTGTGTGTGTGTGTGTGTGTGTGTGTGTGTGTGTGTGTGTGTGTGTGTGTGTGTGTGTTAGACTGGTTGTTATTCTATATTAGTATATCCATGCAGATATCATCATCATTA
The DNA here is from genome assembly GCF_901001165.1 of Salmo trutta. Taxonomy (NCBI): domain Eukaryota; kingdom Metazoa; phylum Chordata; class Actinopteri; order Salmoniformes; family Salmonidae; genus Salmo; species Salmo trutta. The sequence continues at coordinate 7,195,276 of NC_042996.1, forward strand.
GTGTTAATTTTAGAAGACTTGGCAGGAGGGGGCAGCAAGCTGTGCTGTTGGATTGGAAAGTTTTCTAACTCATGAGAACTCAAGATGGCACAAACACACACACACACAAGTTACAAGCACACAAACAAAAACACAGCTTACAGTACACGTATGCGCGCACACACACACACACACCAGGACATTGCATCTTTCTGCTTCGCTAACACCATCATAAATCAATGGCAGAACAGTAATAGTGTTCATATCAGCAGCACCATCTGTTCTATAGAGGACACACACACATTCCATCATGACTTGTACTGCAGTATTCTCTTGGTGGTCATTAGACCTTTGTCAAATAAGGCTCCTCTTGTAGTCTGTGTGTTTCTGTGTGTACCTATAGTACAGTGACTCTGTCCCTGTCATGTTCGTTCCCTCCCTTGCCCCTGTCTTTCCCCGCATCATGTAATCCCACATGTACACACTGTCCCCAGCACATTGTTTCATTGAAAAATACTGCAGCAAACATCTTAGATGTAAAATTGATGCTGCACAAAACATCTTAGTTAGATGTAAAATTGATGCTGCACCAAACATCTAGATGTTAAATTGATGCTGCACCAAACATCTTAGATGTAAAATTGCACGACTAAGATCTCTTCGGTAAAACGTCAAAATTAATGACAGATTTATTGGAATAATTCAGACTATTTTGAGGAAGTATATCCTGGCTACGGCATGTCAAAATGGACAAACAGTACTATTTCTGCTTTTTCCTCCTCTTTCAAGCATAGGTCTTTCAAGGCAGTATGCGAGCACACTCGTTCGGTTCAGCTAGCCGTGTTCGGCTAGGCATCAGCCGAACTGAAGCATGCTGACACCTTTAGCAGGAACCACATTCTCTCTCCTCTCTCTCTCTCTTTTCTCTCTCTCTCTCTCTCTCTCTGCGGTTAGAGTTTGGAGGATGTGGAGTGAAGGCCTCTCTTCTCCTCTGTGTCATTCTCGTTCTCTTTATTCGGTCTCTTCTAATCCCTTGTTGGTTGTCTGTCTTTATTCTAATCCCTTGTTGGTTGTCTGTCTTTATTCTAATCCCTTGTTGGTTGTCTGTCTTTATTCTAATCCCTTGTTGGTGGTCTGTCTTTATTCTAATCCCTTGTTGGTTGTCTGTCTTTATTCTAATCCCTTGTTGGTGGTCTGTCTTTATTCTAATCCCTTGTTGGTGGTCTGTCTTTATTCTAATCCCTTGTTGGTGGTCTGTCTTTATTCTAATCCCTTGTTGGTGGTCTGTCTTTATTCTCATCCCTTGTTGGTTGTCTGTCTTTATTCTAATCCCTTGTTGGTGGTCTGTCTTTATTCTAATCCCTTGTTGGTGGTCTGTCTTTATTCTAATCCCTTGTTGGTGGTCTGTCTTTATTCTAATCCCTTGTTGGTGGTCTGTCTTTATTCTCATCCCTTGTTGGTGGTCTGTCTTTATTCTAATCCCTTGTTGGTTGTCTGTCTTTATTCTCATCCCTTGTTGGTGGTCTGTCTTTATTCTAATCTCTTGCTGGTGGTCTGTCTTTATTCTAATCCCTTGCTGGTGGTCTGTCTTTATTCTAATCCCTTGTTGGTGGTCTGTCTTTATTCTCATCCCTTGTTGGTGGTCTGTCTTTATTCTAATCTCTTGCTGGTGGTCTGTCTTTATTCTAATCCCTTGTTGGTGGTCTGTCTTTATTCTCATCCCTTGTTGGTGGTCTGTCTTTATTCTAATCTCTTGCTGGTTGTCTGTCTTTATTCTAATCCCTTGTTGGTTGTCTTTCGATCAAAGGATATTTACAAGAGAGATTGATGAGAGTTTGAGAGACTAGGAGTTTTGTGCGCACATGAGTGTGTGTGGGGGGAGCTATTTTTCTTTCCTCCGAGACTTAATCACACTTTCCTCTCAGTATGGGGTACCACCTCCTCCATCACGAGAAGCTGTCAAATAGGAAGAATAGTACTTTATTTTTATATCCATCTGTTACTACAGAAACCTTCTCTGTTGTCAACAGGCAGGCCACATGGACGCACACACACACACACACACACACACACACCACTCCAAGTGCAGCACTACCTAGAGTTATCTAGGGTTAAGAGCACTGCTGAAAGCAGTAACTATCTATATCCATGGGTCCATATCTGTGTTGCCCAGTCTGGGATTAGAATCAGCAGTCTTACAGCGACAGTACAGGGTTTCTTTATTACTGACCCACCTCACTGTCTATCTCTCCTCTGGAAATGGAGGGAGTGTGAAAGAAAGGAGGGGGAGAGAATAAAATCAGAGATGGAGAGAAAGAGATGAATTTAGAGACAGAGAGAGATCTTAGTGGTGTTAAATATTGAAGACCTTTGTCTTGTTGTGTTGCATGGTTATGTAACCGCTGTGTGTGTGAGTGAGTGACACACAGGGATCTGAAAGGGAATCACCTACCAGACCTTCTCTATCTCTCCTGCCCTCCTCTCCTTCTCTCCATCTCTCCCTCTCTTCTCCACAGAAGCATACCTCATTAAGTCAAAACAGACATCCTGTTGTTCCTCCTATTTGTTTTAATGAGACCCTCCATTCCTCAGTCTTCATAGATCTAGAATAGTCAGCTTGAGGCCCTATGGAGGTCAGTCACCCCACTTCACTGCAGCCCGCTCCATACGCTGCACACACAGTGGTGTTGGTATTCCACAGACCGTGGCCTAAACCCCTGCAGAGGTTTGTAGTGAACAGACCGAGCCATTACACAGCATGGGCCTCAAACTCATAGACTAGAGATGGGGGGGTACAGAGTGGCAGACAGTCAGACACACCACACACACATTAATGAATGATACAAACTCCTCAAACACACAAAAGGGGTCTCATTTGCAAGCTGTACTTGCAGGGGAATGGAAAATGAGACCCCTTTTGTGTGTTTGAGGAGTTTGTATGATTCATTAATATTTCTGTGTCTGTGGTGTGTTTGTGCGTGCGTGCGTACATGTGTCTGTGTGTGAGAATGTGTGTGTACTTGAGTACGATGGTACAAGCATACTACTACTAATTCTGCAACAGTTGACGCTGCACACACTCTCTCGGAGTCAGACTTGGCCTGGTTTTTCCTCAGACCCACAATAACAGCTGGGTCTTACAGTCAGACTTGTCCTGGTTTTTCCTCAGACCCACAATAACAGCTGGGTCTTACAGTCAGACTTGTCCTGGTTTTTCCTCAGACCCACAATAACAGCTGGGTCTTACAGTCAGACGTGGCCTGGTTTTTCCTCAGACCCACAATAACAGCTGGGTCTTAGAAGCTGCTAGGTTTCTCCCTTCCACTAATGGAATTGAGGAAGTTGAAATATGTTCTGCAGGGAGATAAGTGGTGTGATGATACTGTCTGTTTTCATTGGCTTGATAAAAGAGCGAATATGAATATTATTCTGGGAAATGTGGAAGATTGGCATGTCTTCGTTTGAGACGCTTCACGCGTGCACACTTGATACGATTGACTTGGTGGTGGATAGTGGATTCTGAGAGGTGGAACTTCAATGAAAAAATTACAGCTTATCAGGTCGCATTAAACAGAATCGGTTAGCAAAACCGTGTGTGTGTGTGTGTGGCTGACAAGACCAAACTGCATCACTGATCTATTTATCAGAAGGGCTCTTACAGGGTACTGTACATCAGTGGTAGGAGCTTAGAGACACACTTAAACGGATAACTCTCTCTCTCTGTCTCTCTCACCCTCTCTCATTCTCTCTCACTCTCCCTCTCTTGCCCCTGCTCTCTCTCTCGCTCTCCCTCATAGTGGTGGAACGTGGAGAAAGGGGAGGCCCTCCAGACCTTCTACCCAACAGGAGCCAATCTGAAAAGGATCCATGTGTCACCTGACTTCTCCACCTTCGTCACCATCGACAATATCGGAATCCTCTACGTCCTGAAGAAGGTGGAATGAGAGGGAGGCATAGCTCATTAGTCTAAAGGGGGCGTAGCTCAATAATAGAAATAGTTCTCGTCTCCTCTCCTTGCATTGATCTGAAAGAGCCAGACAGGTGAGAGCCAATGTCTGTTAGTCATCTGCCATGTTGCTTTAGCCTGCGTTCTCAGATCAGAGGAGGTGACGAACAGGAGATCTGCTAAAGGAAGAAATACATAATTTCTCCTGCTCTGCCTTCTTCTGCATGCCATAACAGTCAAAACAATCACAACAAAATTGATATCCTGACAAAATGAACTATTATGCTTTTCTTATTGTATCAGGGGACCATAGAAAAAATGCATTTGATTCTTACTGCACTGGGGTAAATTGCATGCAATATGGACAGATTTCTCTATCATCTTTTTAACTAGGATAATCTATGCTATAATGAAATGCATCAGCATTATCTGTTGTAATTCTACAGTGATGATGTCAAACACAGTGAATTGGTTTTGTATTTCTAAGTGCACAATGAGTCTTTTGCTTTGTTGATGTCGTGGCACTCTGCAAATGGTCATGAGTGTGTTCTGTCGTCTTAAACAAAGTACATGTATTTTTCCCTGTGAAGTTTGGGCATCAGGGAGCCTAGCGATTAAGAGCATTGGGCCAGTAACCTAAAGGTTGCTGGTTCGAATCTCTGAGCCGACTGGGTGAAAAATCTCTCTATGCCCTTCAGCAACGCACTTAACCTAATTTGCTCCTGTAAGTTGCTCTGGATAAGAGCGTCAGTTGACTAAAATGTAAAAATGTAAAGGTCTAAACCTGTGTATTTGGAGTAACTAAAGCCTTAAAGATGGAGTCCGCAGTATGGGAAAGCCTCCCCACCACTGTTTTTGTTGTTGTTGTCCGGGCTAAGGAGCGTCACACAGCATGGTAAAACTAATAGCAGGACATATTGTGCTCTTTTATCGCGCATGCACTGATGTCTGAGGGGGAAAACTGTTGGTCGTTTCCAGTAACTTCTTTGTTGTTGTAATATCACAAACGGACATGGCTGTTTCACCATTAAGGAGTCCAGCATTAATGTTTTTAAAGGGGACATATACTAAGGAAAATGTGGGAAAGTAAAGGAAAGGTCCAAATGATAGAGATTTTTGCAGCAAACCAGCTCTCACAGTCTCATGTCAGAATTAGACGTTCATCCATATTTCTCAAACGTCAAATTTCAAAGATGTTCCAAACGTCAAATTTCAAAGTGTTTAAGGTTAAGTCCAGGCATTAACTCCATATTCTTAAGGTTAGGTATTAACTCTGAATGGTTAAGGTAAGGGTTAAGGTTTGGGTTAGGCTTAACTTTCTATTGCTGTATTCAAACTTGCAACCTTTGGAATCAGAGGGAGATGCTTCCGCCCATCCGCCATCCCTGTCCACAACGCCCTAGCAAAACCAAAACCTAATTGAAGGTAACAGCGCTCACTGTTGCCCCCCTAGTGGCCGGTTTCCACGTCATCTCGCAACATCTTCAGACTTGGATGGACGTCAAATACTGACTTGTATAACAGGTGACCTGCTTGCATTGCAATGTTATCAACAAGTCAGGTTACCGCCATAAATGCAAAAAAATATTGTATTGGTTCAGCCCACTTTCTAGAGCCAATGAGTAATTCAAACCTTGACCAAAGGCATTTGTCAGAATAGCATCTGTCGACTATGTTTACTATCAAGTTCAATACTATTTAGGACATTTTCTACACTAATTGTATCTATAGCGCCTGTTTTTTTTGTACAAGTCCTTTTTTATTGTATATATCTTGCTTTCATACATTTTGTTTTCTTATTACTACTGAGCCACACTCTAGTGAGATTTGTAGGAAGGCACTATGATTTTTCTCTTGTGGTCTGTATCAAGGACATGGCCTTCTTCCAATACTTTGACAATGTGTCCTTCCTTCCATCATTGCTTGATTTCATCTCTGATCTGACGCAATTGAATAGCTGACCGATTGCTTCCACTTCATGGCTGACAATCCAGAGTCATTTAACATCTGTGATTATTGAAAGGAAGGATGTGTTTTCAAAGTATTCAATCTGGGCCTTGTTTTTAAAGTTAGAATATGTGCTCTTACCTATTGGTGCTTTAAACTCAGTGTGCAAGTCAATCATCAGAGGAGGTCTCTCCCTGTCAATCAAATCTGTGAAGTCTTGAGGTGATCTCAGGACATGAATACTGTTATGGTAAAGTGCTTGTGTGTGCTGTGTAATTTATAATACCTTAGCGAATAAAACATTCTATGACAGCAGGTGGCTTACTTACTCCTCTTAATTTATCATTAAATCATTTGTTGTTCACCGTCCAGAGCATAGGGTAGTATTTGATCTACACTGAACAAAAAAACGCAACATGTAAAGTGTTGGTTTCATGAGCTGAAATAAAACATTCCTGAAATTTTCCATACGCACAAAAAGCTTATTTCTTTAACAAATTTGTTTACATCCTTTTTAGTGAGCATTTCTCCTTTGCCGAGATGATCCATCCACCTGACAGCTGTAGCATATCAAGAAGCTGATTAAACAGCATAATCATAACATTTAAGGCCATTCTAAAATGTGCAGTTTTGTCACAAAACACAATGCCACAGATGTCTCAAGTTTTGAAGGAGTGTGCAATTGGCGTACTGACTACAGGAATGCAGTATTGGATATTAATTTCTCTACCATAAGCCGCCTCCAACATTGTTTTAGAGAATTTGGAAGTACGTCCAACCGGCCTCACAACCACAGACCACGTGTAACCATACCAGCCCAGGACCTCCACATCCAACTTCTTCACCTGCAGGATCATCTGAGATCAGCCACCCGGACAGCTGATGAAACTGTGGGTTTGCACAATCGAATAATTTCTGCACAAACTGTCAGAAACCGTCTCAGGGAAGCTCATCTGCGTGCTCATCGTCCTCACCAGGGTCTTGACCTGACTGCAGTTCGGCGTCATAACCGACTTCAGTGGGCAAATGCTCACCTTCGATGGCCACTGTCACGCTGGAGAAGTGTGCTCTTCACGGATGAATCCTGGTTTCCACTGTACAGGGCAGATGGAGGCGTGTATGGCGTTGTGTGGCAGAGCGAGCAGTTTGCTGATGTCAACGTTGTGAACAGAGTGCTCCATGGTAGTGGTGGGGTTATGCTATGGGCAGGCATAAGCTACAGACAACGAACACAATTGCATTTTATCAATGGCAATTTGAATGCACAAAGAGACCGTGACGAGATCCTGAGGCCCATTGTCGTGCCATTCATCCGCCGCCATCACCTCATGTTTCAACATGATAATGCACGGCCCCACATCGCAAGGATCTGAACACAATAACTGGAAGCTGAAAATGTCCCAGTTCTTTCATACTCACCAGACATGTCACCCATGATGCATTTTTGGGATGCTTTGGATCAACGTGTACGACAGCGTGTTCCAGTTCCCGCCAATATCCAGCAACTTTGCACAGCTATTAAGAGGAGTGGGACAACATTCCACAGGCCACAATTAACACCCTGATCAACTCCATGCGAAGGAGATGTGTCACGCTGGTGGTCACACCAGATACTGACTGGTTTTCTGATCCACACCACTACTGGTTTTTTAAGGTATTTGTGTTCCCAGTCATATGAAATCCATAGATTAGGGCCTAATTCATTTATTTCAATTGACTGATTTCAGTACATAAACTGTAACTCAGTAAAATCTTTGAAATTGTTGCATGTTGCGTTGACGTTTGAGTTTTAATGGATAAGAGAAGTTAGATCTGAAGCAGTTTGAAAGAAAAATGCAAAAGATGTTCAACTACGATGATGATGTGTAGACTAGCCATATAATGTGTGTGTGTGTCAGAGAGGAGATGCTGCTGACTGTAGAGGCTGCATGGCTGTCAGTGTTGTCTCCTCCAGGGAGGGAGTGCTGGGTTAGCTAGCTGCTGACACAACGTTGGTCACGCTCCGTCTGCTCCTGAAACATCCTTCTAACAGACCGCTGATGGGGCCGACAAGCCCAACATACCCCTCTGCCTGTCTCCTTATACCACGCTGCCTGTCTGCTTATACCACGCTGCCTCTCTCCTTATCCCACGCTGCCTGTTTCCTTATACCACGCTGCCTGTCTCCTTATACCACGCTGCCTGTCTGCTTATACCACGCTGCCTCTCTCCTTATCCCACGCTGCCTGTTTCCTTATACCACGCTGCCTGTCTCCTTATACCACGCTGCCTCTCTCCTTATACCACGCTGCCTCTCTCCTTATCCCACGCTGCCTGTCTCCTTATACCACGCTGCCTCTCTCCTTATACCACACTGCCTCTCTCCTTATCCCACGCTGCCTCTCTCCTTATCCCACGCTGCCTGTCTCCTTATACCACGCTGCCTCTCTCCTTATCCCACGCTGCCTCTCTCCTTATCCCACGCTGCCTGTCTCCTTATACCACGCTGCCCGTCTCCTTATACCACGCTGCCTCTCTCCTTATACCACGCTGCCTGTCTCCTTATACCACGCTGCCTGTCTCCTTATACCACGCTGCCCGTCTCCTTATACCACGCTGCCTCTCTCCTTATCCCACGCTGCCTGTCTCCTTATACCACGCTGCCTGTGTCCTTATACCACGCTGCCTGTCTCCTTATACCACGCTGCCTCTCTCCTTATACCACGCTGCCTCTCTCCTTATACCACGCTGCCTCTCTCCTTATCCCACGCTGCCCGTCTCCTTATACCACGCTGCCCGTCTCCTTATACCACGCTGCCCGTCTCCTTATACCACGCTGCCTCTCTCCTTATACCACGCTGCCCGTCTCCTTATACCACGCTGCCTCTCTCCTTATACCACGCTGCCTGTCTCCTTATAACCACGCTGCCTGTCTCCTTATACCACGCTGCCTCTCATCCTTATACCACGCTGCCTGTCTCCTTATACCACGCTGCCTCTCTCCTTATACCACGCTGCCTGTCTCCTTATACCACGCTGCCTGTCTCCTTATACCACGCTGCCTGTCTCCTTATACCACGCTGCCTCTCTCCTTATACCACGCTGCCTGTCTCCTTATACCACGCTGCCTGTCTCCTTATACCACGCTGCCTGTCTCCTATACCACGCTGCCTCTCTCCTTATACCACGCTGCCTGTCTCCTTATACCACGCTGCCTCTCTCCTTATACCACGCTGCCTGTCTCCTTATACCACGCTGCCTCTCTCCTTATACCACGCTGCCTGTCTCCTTATACCACGCTGCCTGTCTCCTTATACCACGCTGCCTGTCTCCTTATACCACGCTGCCTCTCTCCTTATCCCACGCTGCCTGTCTCCTTATACCACGCTGCCTGTCTCCTTATACCACGCTGCCTCTCTCCTTATCCCACGCTGCCTGTCTCCTTATACCACGCTGCCTGTCTCCTTATCCCACGCTGCCTGTCTCCTTATACCACGCTGCCTGTCTCCTTATACCACGCTGCCTGTCTCCTTATACCACGCTGCCTGTCTCCTTATACCACACTGCCTCTCCTTATACCACGCTGCCTGTCTCCTTATACCACACTGCCTCTCTCCTTATACCACGCTGCCTGTCTCCTTATCCCACGCTGCCTGTCTCCTTATACCACGCTGCCTGTCTCCTTATACCACGCTGCCTGTGTCCTTATCCCACGCTGCCTGTCTCCTTATACCACGCTGCCTGTGTCCTTATACCACGCTGCCTGTCTCCTTATCCCACGCTGCCTGTCTCCTTATACCACACTGCCTGTCTCCTTATACCACGCTGCCTGTCTCCTTATACCACGCTGCCTCTCTCCTTATACCACGCTGCCTGTGTCCTTATACCACGCTGCCTGTCTCCTTATACCACGCTGCCTGTCTCCTTATACCACGCTGCCTGTTTCCTTATACCACGCTGCCTGTCTCCTTATACCACGCTGCCTCTCTCCTTATACCACGCTGCCTGTGTCCTTATACCACGCTGCCTGTCTCCTTATACCACGCTGCCTGTCTCCTTATACCACGCTGCCTGTCTCACCATGCTTCCTCTCTCTCTGTATCCCTCTGTGTGTCAAAGCCCAACCGGTAAAGGCTGTGGATCTGGGAATGGTTATCATGGTTGATGGATACTGATGATTGAAGTTGAAACCTATAAACACTGAACATATATTTAGTCTGGATTGAACAACCAAAGCCCACTTTCAATTTGGTTTGTTTGGACATTGTTAAAATAGAGAGGGTCTCATGAGAGTTTTGACCACCTTGTGGAGGTGTGTGTGTGTGTGTGTGTGTGTGTGTGTGTGTGTGTGTGTGTGTGTGTGTTAGACCTACTTCTGTGTCTGTATTAAAATCCCTTCGTCCTGGGACCAGTGTGAAGTTCTCCAGTCTTTGTCAGTATCCTCACTAAAAAGTATTTGCACTCATTTTAATTAATCATTGTCTCTGGTTGAGTTAATTAAAACCAGCTAAAAGGCTTTGCGTTTGCTCACAGAAGGAAACTGATGCTGGGTCTTTAAGGGCTAAGAGACTTGACAAAGGTCTTATTCATTAGGCACCAAAAGCAAGAAACCATACTGAAACAGGGAGGGACTAAACGCTCATTTTCGTTTTCCATGGCAAAACGTTTTGCTACGATGTGCTATAATGAATGCGATCCAGAGCTATACGTCCAGTGTAAAAGTGGAAGGCCCCAACTGGAGACTTGTTTTCCCAGAAGCCTTTGGGAGGGCTGGGCTGGAAGATTTCATTCAAGACATGTGAACCCCCTGGGTTCTGTCTGCGCAATACTTTAATTATGATGGATCTAGGTCTTGGCTAATGCATCAGGCACATTTTTAGACCTCCCTAGTTGTTTTCCCAGAAGCCTTTGGGAGGGCTGGGCTGGAAGATTTCAGTCTCCTTTCTGCTTGCTGTCTCCTCTCTGCTGCCCGCTGTCTCCTCTGCTGCTTGCTCACTCCTCTCTGCTGCCCGCTGTCTCCTATCTGCTGTCACCTGTCTGCTGTCTCCTCTCTGCTGCTTGCTCACTCCTCTCTGCTACCTGCTGTCTGCTGTCTCCTCTACTGCCTGCTGTCTCCTCTCTGCTGTCTCCTTTCTGCTGCCTGCTGTCTCCTCTGCTGCCTGCTGTATTGTCCTCTGCTGCCTGCTGTCTCCTCTCTGCTGCCTCCTCTCTACTGTCTGCTGTCTACTGTCTCCTCTGCTGCCTGCTGTCTCCTCTCTGCTGCCTGCTGTATCCTGTCTGCTGTCTCCTGTCTCCTCTCTCCTGTCTGCTGTCTACTGTCTCCTGTCTCCTCTGCTGCCTGCTGTCTCCTCTCTACTGTCTCCTGTCTGCTGTCTACTGTCTCCTCTGCTGCCTGCTGTCTCCTCTCTACTGTCTCCTGTCTGCTGTCTACTGTCTCCTCTCTACTGTCTCCTGTCTGCTGTCTACTGTCTCCTGTCTCCTCTCTGCTGCCTGCTGTCTCTTCTCTGCTGCCTGCTGTATATTGTCTGCTGTCTCCTGTCTCCTCTCTCCTGTCTGCTGTCTACTGTCTCCTGTCTCCTCTGCTGCCTGCTGTCTCCTCTCTGCTGTCTACTGTCTGCTGTCTACTGTCTCCTGTCTCCTCTCTGCTGCCCGCTGTCTCTTCTCTGCTGCCTGCTGTATATTGTCTGCTGTCTCCTCTCCTGTCTGCGGTCTACTGTCTCCTGTCTCCTCTGCTGCCTGCTGTCTCCTCTCTACTGTCTCCTGTCTGCTGTCTACTGTCTCCTCTCTACTGTCTCCTGTCTGCTGTCTCCTCTCTACTGTCTCCTGTCTACTGTCTCCTGTCTGCTGTCTCCTCTCTGCTGCCTGCTGTCTCCTCTCTGCTGCCTGCTGTCTCCTCTCTACTGTCTCCTGTCTGCTGTCTACTGTCTCCTGTCTCCTCTCTACTGTCTCCTGTCTGCTGTCTACTGTCTCCTCTCTACTGTCTCCTGTCTACTGTCTCCTGTCTACTGTCTCCTGTCTCCTCTCTACTGTCTCCTGTCTGCTGTCTCCTCTCTGCTGCCTGCTGTCTCCTCTCTGCTGCCTGCTGTCTCCTCTCTACTGTCTCCTGTCTCCTCTCTGCTGCCTGCTGTCTCCTCTCTGCTGCCTGCTGTCTCCTCTCTACTGTCTCCTGTCTCCTCTCTGCTGCCTGCTGTCTCCTCTCTGCTGCCTGCTGTCTCCTCTCTACTGTCTCCTGTCTGCTCAATACTTTTATTTTATTTTCTGTTTTCTTTCTTTTCATTATTTTGTTCTTCTTCCCTCATACATTTTTCAGTGTTTTATATTTTTCAGCCGGGGGTTGTGCACTAATGTGCGTGAGGATATTTGTGGGCACAGACAGACACACACACACACACACAGAGGGTGCTGGGGGGACGGTGAACTGTAGGTTATGCAATATTGATTGGTTCCTCCACCATCGAGACCTCTGGCCAAGCAGGGCAGCTGTCTCAGTCATACTTATCATGCATAGGAAGTGTGAGTGAGTGCATCTATGTACTGTATGTGTGGTGAAAAACAATGATGGGGTCAGTTTGTCTGTGTAACAGTGACGTGTATATGGCCCCGGGGTTGTAGATCTCACTGTCTGGCAGTATATGTCCCCCTCCACTGACCCTGCCAGGAAAGTGGTTCCTGCCACATCGCAGCACAGTCGCCACATTAACCCTCTCCCACCTGCTGACCACTGCTTCCTGTCAGACCTCTGAGCCCCTGCGCGTGCCCTTTCTCCCTCCCCTGACCTTGGCCGAGTATTGGTTCCTGTCAGCTGTCCACGCTGCTGCCCTCTGCCTTTTTTTCTCCCCCATGTCGAGCGAGGGATCGGGCTCCGGTCCAGACCGCGATCGCATGGGTCAAGTTCCATTTCACTCCCTACCCCCTTCCCTTAGCCACCTAACCATTCACTCTGTGCCGATCTGAAGTAACCGGATAGGTGGATGTAATAAAGGGATATTATAGCCTCAATATAGTTAAGTAGACCTTGCTATCACATCCTACACAGTCCATTCAGATCTGTACACTTCGAAGGTGGTAGGAGACAAGGGAAGGTAGGTAGGGAGTATAGACTGAAATGAGAAGGGCCCAGAGAGAGCAGGTGCTCCAGTCACTCGTGCCTCACCTGGTTATAGCTAACCCAGCATGATGTCAGAACCAGTAACACACAAAGTAGACCTACAGATCAGGGTTATAGAGGGGGCGGGGCAAGCTGATATGTCTGCCCCCCTCCACCAATCTGGTTGTAGTGGAGTGGGTTCTAACTGGCTGTGGAGGAAAGTGACCCCTAGCCCCCAGCCTTTAACCCCTAAATATGTGGACACAATGCCACTGATTGATGATTGATCACTTATCTTGCAGCTTTCATATGGGTGAAAGGACACCACAAAAACCCAAGTCATAGACTGTTCTCTCTGCTACCGCACAGCAAACGGTACCGGCGCGCCAAGTCTAGGTCCAAGAGGCTTCTTAACAGCTTCTAATCAAATGGCTACTCGGACTATTTGCATTGCCCCCCCTTTTATGCTGTTGCTACTCTCTGTTATTATCTATGCATAGTCACTTTAATAACTCTACCTACATGTACACGACGCCAGGACAGCGGAGTCAATCACCACCTTCCGTAGACACCTGAAACCCCACCTCTTTAAGGAATACCTGGGATAGGATAAAGTAATCCTTCTAACCCCCCCCCCCCCCAAAAAAAAAGATATAGATGCACTATTGTAAGTGGTTGTTCCACTGGATATCATAAGGTGAATCCACCAATTTGTAAGTCGCTCTGGATAAGAGCGTCTGCTAAATGACTTAAATGTAAATGTACATATTACCTCAATTACCTTGACTGACTCTGTACCAGTACCCCCTGTATATAGCCTCGCTATTGTTATTTTACTGCTGCTCTTTAATTATTTGTTACTTTTTCTTTTCTTAACTGCATTGTTGTTTAGGGGCTTTGAAGTAAGCATTTCACGGTAAGGTCTACACCTGTTGTATTCGGCGCATGTGACAAATTAAAATTTTATTTGATGGCTTTCCAAGCAGAGGAGAAAAGTAAGGATATGTGTGAGAAAATACAGGGATAAGGCTTTTTATCTGGCTAGTGGTGGATGAATCTCTCTCTCCCTGTCCAGGTGGATTCTGGGATGTTAATCCTCGCAGCTAGCAGCACAGTTTTGGCTGTGAGATGACGGACGGAAGTTGAGGCTGCTTCTTCCAGATAATACCTACACGCACACAAGCACACACTCACTCAAAGCATAACAACCTGTCTCTTAATCTGTTTTGTACCCAAGAACAAGATTTGTCTAATCGTGACTGGTAAAGTAGAAGCCACAAAATTCAACACGAGCTTTAAAGCCCTATTTTCAGATTGACAGTCGGCTGCGTTATGGCCTAGATATGGCACATTGTGTTGCTACAGTGATCTGATTATAAGGTTGGGGCTGTGAGTTAATGTTTGCTTCTGTAAATCTCTTTAAGAGAGTTTAACAGTTTTTATATATTTTCTTTCTCTCCAGCCACATCTCAAGCCCATAGATTTAATATGACTCATACGTCACATTATGTTAGCAAGTAAAGTCCCCTAAAGCTAGTAGAAGGATTTTTAAAATGTGGATCCTGCTTTTGCCCCTCTAGATAGGAATTGCTTGCTGTTTGGGGTTTTAGGCTGGGTTTCTGTATAAGCACTTTGTGACATCTGCTGAAGTAAAAAGGGCTTTATAAATACATTTGAATGTACAAAGTGCCAGTCACTATCAATTCAAACATTACAGGGTGGAATGAGGAACTCCCTCAATCATCTCCAATTCAATATATTGAGTTAGACATGCTATGAAAATGCAGTGTAAATTGTCATAAGTTATCTCAGAGGAGAGACTTGGTTTGTCTCATTGGAAGGAAGGAAGGAAGGAAGGAAGGGTCTCACCATGTGTCTGTTTTTTTTATCCAACCCCCCTGAGATATATATATATATATATATACATACATACATACATACACACACACACACACACACACACACACACACACACACACACATTAGGTTGGCGAGGCTGGAGTAGAGGGCAGTCCGAGGGCAGTGTCCAATGAGCAGTTTAGGGGCCTATGTTCCTTGCTCAAGGGAAAAGTGTGGGAAATGATGTCATCAATATGATATTAGATATACATATAGGCTAGCCTACTATACGCCTATGAGTTAGAGGTTGAGGTGTCTAAATGTGTTTCCATTCTGTGTGATTTGTAGACAAAAGACAGTGTGTGTTTTAACACATTTGTGAGGAAAAGAAAGCAGGCTTTACTTGCATGATTTCTCTGGCACCATTTAACATAACGCTCCCTGTCTGCCATCAGTAGTGCTTCTGCTGCTCAACTCAAACTTAGTGTGACACATTCAGAGCAGTGTGATTGCTCTGGAGAGAAGTTGCCCCTATCCACAGATCTATGATCAGATTAAATAACTCCCAATCTGAACCTTAACCATTAGCGGGATGAAGAATCATCTGACACTAGGTCAGATTAAATAACTCCCAATCTGAACCTTAACCATTAGAGGGATGAAGTATCCTATGACACTAGGTCAGATTAAATAACTCCCAATCTGAACCTTAACCATTAGAGGGATGAAGAATCATCTGACACTAGGTCAGATTAAATAACTCCCAATCTGAACCTTAACCATTAGAGGGATGAAGTATCATCTGACACTAGGTCAGATTAACTAACTCCCAATCTGAACCTTAACCATTAGAGGGATGAAGAATCATCTGACACTAGGTCAGATTAAATAACTCCCAATCTGAACCTTAACCATTAGAGGGATGAAGTATCCTATGACACTAGGTCAGATTAAATAACTCCCAATCTGAACCTTAACCATTAGAGGGATGAAGAATCATCTGACACTAGGTCAGATTAAATAACTCCCAATCTGAACCTTAACCATTAGAGGGATGAAGTATCCTATGACACTGGGTCAGTGATTGGCGGCACTGCTGAAATCTGTTTCCCTGTTGGTTTTGTAATATGTGTGATGTGATTTGTTGATAACGTGTCATGTTTAGAGCAGTGTGATTTTCAGGGTCTTTCTTGGACTTCATTTTAATGTCAAATGTTTGTTAGTAGTTTTTGGGGGGGATTAATTATTCATTTAACTTTCATGACTTCAAAGCTGGATTTGATCCACAACCATTTTCCAAGTGTGCTGAGAGATCCACTACCCACTTACTTTGACCACACAGCATCCTTTCAACCTCCAATGCAATACTGTCTCTCACCAAACATGTTGCATCATGACCAGTATTCCTATACTGGAAATCCACTCTCCATTCCGACACTGCTAAAGTAGCCTACTGCTGCATATAACTAGTTGTGAGTCCATGCTTACGATACAAGTTTAGTACTAACTTAACTTTATGCTGTTGATTCTCCCTCTTATTAAATGCACTTTTGAAGTCCCTGTAGGTAGGAACGAATGCCATGAATTTCAAGTGTGGATCAGTAGAATATAAATGGAACTATACGTCCAAACTATTTTTGCTGTCTTACAGTGTCACGGGAGACATAAGCAGCTTCGCCTGCTGTGGTCTTTTCTCTCTAATGTGACTGTTGAGGAGTTCAGAACAGCTTCTTGCAATACTAATCTGACTGGGCTTAGAGATCTGTCATAGCAGGTCTAGTCTACTGAAGCGCTTATGAGGGTTGTGTCAGTATTAGTTCTCTATAGTTACATGTTCCTCTACTTCCTGAATTGGTGTGTTGAGCGTTACTTAGTGCCTGGCTGTCTCTGTATACGGGTATTCAAACCACACAATTGTCTGGCCTGGCAACGCCATCTTGACCAATACAGAAACAGAGAAACAGACTTACACCCGAGCTCACATGACCTTACGCAGGTAGAACACATACAGTTGAAGTCGGAAGTTTACATACACCTTAGCCAAATACATTTAAACTCAGTTTTTCACAATTCCTGACATTTAATCCTAGTAAAAATTCCCTGTTTTAGGTCAGTTAAGATCACCACTTTTATTTTAAGAATGTGAAATGTCAGAATAATTGCAGAGAGAATGATTTATTTCAGCTTCTGTTTATTTCATCACATTCCCAGTGGGTCAGAAGTTTAAATACACTCAATTAGTATTTGGTAGCGTTGCCTTTAAATTGTTTAACTTGGGTCAAACGTTTCAGGTAGCCTTCCACAAACTTCCCACAATAAGTTGGGTGAATTTTGGCCCATTGCTCCTGACAGAGCTGGTGTAACTGAGTCAGGTTTGTAGGCCTCCTTGCTCGCACGGTTGGGATGGTGTTCCTCGGCTTGCAAGCCTCCCCCTTTTTCCTCCAAACATAACGATGGTCATTATGGCCAAACAGTTCTATTTTTGTTTCATCAGACCAGAGGACATTTCTCCAAAAAGTATGATCTTTGTGCAGTTGCAAATGGTAGTCTGGCTTTTTTATGGCGGTTTTGGAGCAGTGGCTTCTTCCTTGCTGAGCGGCCTTTCAGGTTATGTCGATATAGGACTCGTTTTACTGTGGATATAGATACTTTTGTACCTGTTTCCTCCAGTATCTTCACAAGGTCCTTTTCTGTTCTGGGATTGATTTGCACTTTTCCCACGAAAGTACGTTAATCTCTAGGAGACAGAACACGTCTCCTTCCTGAGCGGTATGACGGCTGCATGGTCCCATGGTGTTTATACTTGCGTATTATTGTTTGTACAGATGAACGTGGTACCTTCAGGCGTTTTGAAATTGCTCCCAAGGATGAACCAGACTTGTGGAGGTCTTGGCTGATTTCTTTAGATTTTCCCATGATGTCAAGGAAAGAGACACTGAGTTTGAAGGTAGGCCTTGAAATACATCCACAGGTACACCTCCAATTGACTCAAATGATGTCAATAGCCTACCAGAAGCTTCTAAAGCATGACATCATTTTTGGGAATTTTACAAACTGTTTAAAGGCACAGTCAACTTACTGTATGTAAACTTCTGACCCATTGGAATTGTGATACAGTGAATTATAAGTGAAATAATCTGTCTGTAAACAACTGTGGGAAAACTTACTTGTGTCATGCACATAGTAGATGTCCTAACCAACTTGCCAAAACTATAGTTTGTTAACAAGAACTTTGTGGAGTGGTTGAAAACTAGTTTTTAATGACTCCAACCTAAGTGTATGTAAACCTCTGACTTCAACTGTAGATGTATCTCTATGGATGTCCCATTGCTGTGATTTCTGGACCCCTGTCACGGGCGTCGTAAGGAGTGGACCAAAATGCAGCGGGTATATTGATCATCTTCTTATTTATTGAAGGAAAAAACACTTAAACAAAACAAACGACGAAAACAGTCCCGTAAGGTGCACAGACTATACAGGAAGCCACCACCCACAAACACAAGTGAAAACAAACACAACTAAATATGGCCTCCAATTAGAGACAACAACAACCAGCTGCCTCTAATTGGAGGTCACTGACAAAACTAACATAGAAATAGAAAAGCTAGATAAACACATAGGAATAGATAACCTAGAACATAAACCAAAAACCCCGAAACACACAAAACAAACACCCCCCTGCCACGCCCTGACCAAACTACAATAACAAATAACCCCTTTTACTGGTCAGGACGTGACAACCCCGGTGTCGACCATGGGGCCATATTCCAACTCTAGGTTGGAGGCCTTGCTTTGGTGAGCACAATCCTAGGTGCTGGTTTGATTATGTAAAGCCAGAGAGTGTGTTCTTGTCTTAGCCAGGACTCTGAAGCCCTGGAGGCAACAGGCAGGTCAGGGTCATTTCCTGTGGGCAGAAGGATGACATCAGGCCAGAGAGAGGGATGAATTGTTTATGTTTTCTGGCCTGTTCTGTTCTGGCCCACCTCAGTGTATCCCCTCTACCCACTGAAAGAGTGGCTGGCTGCCAGATTGTGTACATTGTGTGTGTCTGTGCCTGTCTGTGCGTGGGTGTATGCCAGGCAGCACCATCCTGCGAGGACTTGGCACACTCATCACAGTCAGAGCAGGTCCAGTCTGAACAGGTCACACAACACCCGGCTCCAGACAAGTTAAGTTTTAATGTCAGGTGCACAAGTACAGTGAAATGTCTTTCTAACCCCAACAATGCAGTAATCAATATCAATGTCTTACTAAAATACCAAGGTAGAACAAAAACAAGAACTAAGACAAGCTGTGTGTTTAATTCTAATGTCACTAATTGTGAGGTAATATGAATGCAGTACTTGTGTGCCTGTGTGTGCGCATGTGTGTGTGTGTTCCTCCGCATTTTGTTTGTTACTTACAATAAACTACTGTGTGTAGCTGCAAATAGCAGGTGCTGTTGATGACTCAGTGAAAACATGTTTTGGACTGTGTTCAGTCAGTAGTTTACCAAATGAAGCACACTGTTATTACGTCCAACGCTTTGGCTGCCCTGACTGTCAATGTTGTCACATCTAATTCTCTCCTGTTCTCTCTCTCTACCTGCCCAGTACACAAAGCTCTACCGCTGTATCCTTTGTGTGAATTAGTGGCGCGTTGCCAGGTTTGTAAATATGCTGGCAATATTCCTGGGAATATGCTGGAACTGGACACAGGATGTTGTGTGGTGGTGTTTTTCGGGAAGGTTTATTGGTTGGAAGAGGTCCGTAATTCAGCGAACCTTGTTTCCAGGTTTGAATGAATGAATGTGAATGAATGAATGCGAGATCTCATTACATAAACAGCTGCCTGGTTTAGTCGTCGATGGCCGCCAGGTACACACGCCATCTGGGACGTTGGCCCTGTCGCACCGCCTATCACAGGGAAGATCTCCCTCTCGCCATCTGTCTGACTCTCTTTCAATAGCCTAAATACTGTCTGTCTCTTGTCCTTTCCTGTCCTTCTCTTTCACCCTTCCAGATGTTCTACAGTATATCTATCTTTCTCTCTCTCCTTTTCTCCCTACATCTCTCTATCCCCATCTCACTCCCCTCACCGTCTCTCCTTTTTCTCAGTAATGTCTTTGTGAACACACATACTGAGGTAATGTCTTACACAAAACTAGCGCAGACAGCAAAGTGCAGTCAGTGAGAGAGAACCCTCTCCCTCCCTCCCTATGCTTCCTCCAGAGATGTAGATAAATATTTCACACGCTATGACACTCTCCACCCTGCCCATAATATCTTCCCCCATCTGAGGTAAGAGAAGCCAGCTACTGCCCACCATGCTTCCAAGTCTCAGTGTACAATGTTTATTCACAAGCGTTTCAGGAGACAGAATCGACGATAAACACAGAAAGTGATGAAGCCAGAAGCTATATAGCCGCTATCCTTTACTTCTTCCTACCATATTACTGTACCTAGAATGACCCAGTATCTATCTCAATTGACTGCAGATTGTTGATGTCCAATCGACAGCAGGAGAAAGAATCACAGAATCGCCACTAACCACAGAAGCCAGACTATAGCCCCAATCGTTGCCCTTGGTCTCTTGCAGTATGTACCCATATACCTTACCCAGAATGGCCCAGTAGCTATCTCAATTGAGTGCAGATTTTAGGTACCGATTGACTGCAGCATGTGGCCGACTCATTGCAGGGGTTTATGGTGTGGAACGAACCCTCACTCTGCCTTTGAACAGCTTGCTGTAAATGTTGATGGACTTGGTTTTATGGGTCTCTAGCGCAGGACTGCTGCTTCTGGGGGAGTTGGTGGTCTGAGTCTGGGGTTCTGGGGGAGTTGGTGGTCTGAGTCTGGGGTTCTGGGGGAGTTGGTCTGAGTCAGGGTTTCTGGGGGAGTTGGTGGTCTGAGTCAGGGTTTCTGGGGGAGTTGGTGGTCTGAGTCTGGGGTTCTGGGGGAGTTGGTGGTCTGAGTCTGGGGGAGTTGGTGGTCTGAGTCTGGGGTTCTGGGGTTCTGGGGAGAGTTGGTGGTCTGAGTCGGGTTCTGGGGGAGTTGGTGGTCTGAGTCTGGGGTTCTGGGGGAGTTGGTGGTCTGAGTCAGGGTTTCTGGGGGAGTTGGTGGTCTGAGTCGGGTTCTGGGGGGAGTTGGTGGTCTGAGTCAGGGTTTCTGGGGGAGTTGGTGGTCTGAGTCTGGGGTTCTGGGGGAGTTGGTGGTCTGAGTCTGGGGGAGTTGGTGGTCTGAGTCTGGGGTTCTGGGGAGAGTTGGTGGTCTGAGTCGGGTTCTGGGGGAGTTGGTGGTCTGAGTCTGGGGTTCTGGGGGAGTTGGTGGTCTGAGTCTGGGGTTCTGGGGAGAGTTGGTGGTCTGAGTCTGGGTTTCTGGGGAGAGTTGGTGGTCTGAGTCTGGGGTTCTGGGGAGAGTTGGTGGTCTGAGTCTGGGTTTCTGGGGAGAGTTGGTGGTCTGAGTCTGGGGTTCTGGGGAGAGTTGGTGGTCTGAGTCGGGTTCTGGGGGAGTTGGTGGTCTGAGTCTGGGGTTCTGGGGGAGTTGGTGGTCTGAGTCTGGGGTTCTGGGGAGAGTTGGTGGTCTGAGTCTGGGTTTCTGGGGAGAGTTGGTGGTCTGAGTCAGGGTTTCTTGTGGAAAGTCCTATGACAAATGTATGTGTAAAATCCGCCATACAAAGACACTTTGATTGATGCAGGTGTTTAATTGGTTTGAGGGTGTACATTGTGATTACGACACACTTCAGATGAGAACACTGTATGCTTACTGTTTCTCACTGTTACTGTAGATCAGCTGGACCGTCTCTCCTCTTTATTGTACTATTTGTGTGATTAGATACATGTTGACATGGCCTAGAGAAAGCTTTATGGCATGCACTCCAAAGCATTTGTCAAACATTGTGGCTTCCTCCTTATGTTGAAACCTGCTGGCTTCTGGGGCCTGTTCAGCAGAGTGCAAAGTTAAAGCCTATAGTGTCGTTGTGTAACTCTTCCTTAGCGTAGCTTTTAGACAATATCCAACCTTTCCTCCCCATACCGTCTGGACATCCCAAACACCAACACTGACAAATTCAATTGCATAAATACAATCCCTCAGGTCATAGGCTTTAAAGTGTATTGTAGATTATAGTTTGTCAACCCCTGCATGGATGGACGTACTTCACCGGTAACACTTTACTTGACACCCAGTGTCATAACACATTATGACCTTGTTATAACCTGTCATGACTCACATATTTACACCTGTTACAAATATTGCATTATTTTATGTAGGTGTCATAACCAGCCATAAGTGTCAAGAACTTTCCTTTTGTTTTAAAGTGTGTTTCTTAAATCCTTTGTTGTTGTAATGAATTCTTTAGTCATGTTTTTCCATATTTGAACTAACTTTCATGAAGCATTATGACCATCCTGTGTCACTTTAATTGGACTAAGAAAATAACTTTGTCACTGTAAGAAGCATTGACCATCCTGTGTCACTTTACTTGGACTAAGAAAATACACTTTATGACACTGTCAAGAAGCATTATGACCATCATAATCATATAAGCCAGATAGGCCTATCACGTACCTGCCCTTATATCAGTCATGTCAAAAAGAGTGTTAGGACCATATTATAACAGGTTATAACACGTTATGTAAAGTGTTGCCACTTCACCTTTGTGTCTACAACAACCAAAATAATCCTAACTATTGGGGTGGGATCACATTCAAGAAATGTTTGTTGCAGTCATGTTTTTTTCCCAAGACAGCTCTCAGTTCAATAGTACAGTATGTCAAACCAGCTTATTGTTCATTTCAATGAAATTCCTTGATTTTGACTGACAAACAAAAGTGTAAGTAGGATCATTTGTGTCATAAAGTCAGTATATTCCAAAACTGAGTTTCGTGAGATTTGTCTAACTCGGGTCATCATGATTTACATATATGCTTGGACTGGAATATTGTGGTGGTATGTCCATTAAAACGCAGGCGATTGGGCTGATATTTTATTCGATGAAATAGGATAAATGGTAAAGGATGGGTAATTAATCTGCAACAGTAAGCACATAACTAGTAACATCAAATCAAAATCAAAACATGGAATAGGACAAATAGGGCTGGAAACAGGAAACACATGATAGACAAAATGTCAACCAGAAAAGTTATCAAATTAAAAACTCAAACAAATGAAGAGGAGCACAGCACTTACATTTCAAACACACATCCAGGTAAAGGGAAAAACAGGCAGGTGAGGCCATTTTATTGAAGAGAGTGAGAGGAAGTTCTGCCTTCTGTGGTGGACTGGAGACAGGAGGGAAGTGTATGGTGATTGGTTAAAAGCTAGTCCATCAGGAAGTGTGCATCACATGGGTGCATCCATAAAGAGCCTATGAAATGGATAGAGGGGCTGTTCCAGAATGTGGTGAAAATGGCGGCCATATGGGCCAGGGAGAAATCCAAACCAGTCTAATTGGAATGAATGGCAGAGGCATAATCCTGACTTTACTTATGCCTTCATTTGATTTTCATGGATGTGATATATAAGTGTAAAAAAATTGTCAACCTAAAATAGTCATTTTAATTATAAATACAGTTTGTACAGGTTTATACCAATTCTCTCTATAAATAGCCTCTAAAATATATGTACACAGACCATACAACATCAGTACTTGTTGCCTTTACAACTTGTTTAAGTCCTATCAACTGATTCTAGCCAGTGTATGTACGGCTGTGGATTGACTGCATCGTTTGATTGGAATGTTGGCAAATTGGCAGTTCATTTGAAAAGTTTATGGAATCATTCATCTAAAACTGGATGGCTAGCTAGCTAACAAAAAATCCACTGCAGATACATTCTTCAAATTCATTATTTTACACAATTACTTATTACAGCACTGGCAAACTATGGTTGACCTACTCCCTGACCAAAATGGCTGACTTTTATCCCATCATAAGAAGGTTCAAGCCATTCTAGTTTTTTAATGACTAATTATATGGGTGCATCTCAATTGTATTTCCTTGATTCGTCACGTCCTGTCGCCTTCTAAAAAATGAATTGGAGAAGGTACAAGGGGAGGAACCTCAGACTTCCTCCAATGCCTTTGTTAGGTGAGAGAGCCAACACGAGGAATCAATGAAATACAATTGAGACTCACTCCCTGACAAAAATCAGTACAAGTTGGAAAAATGAAGGAGTCAGATAAAACATGGGATAAAAGGACATAATCTCAACCAGTACATTACAACCCAGTACAGTATAGACACGGAGACCAATGTTGATTAATGGTTGTACAAGTTGTGTTTATTCCATGTGATTTACAAGGATATAAATAATGACCAAAATGTACAAAATCTGTGTGCTGGAAGCCCAAGCCTATGTACATGAGTTAGTCAGCAGTGATGTCATCACCCTGTCCCAACCCTCCCCAATACAATCTCTACAACCATAGATTTTTTCATTTTGGTACCTTGTTTCCAGTGCGATGTGCGGCAAATATTTTATTATTTTATTTTTGTAAATGTTTTACTACATTACATGTATGAACAATGAGCTGGCAAAATATCTATGTACATTTAGAGAGGACTATGTATTCATCCGAAGAATACATAAATACTGTGGTAAAATATTCCATCTGCTTGGAGTTATGAGTCTAGCCCCATGAGAAACAGATTGGTGTGTTGACCGGACACACCAATAATAATACAAATAATAATAGCTATTATTATTAATAATAAGGAGATGAGCCATCAGAAACATTCACTCTCAGTATAGAACTATTATGGTGTTTTTTAAAGGATGGCAATCATTCTCAAGCCCGGATTTTTTCATTTCAGCATATCATATAAAAATAATGTAACATTAAGACAAGAGTAGACAAGAATAATCATAAGGTAATATAATACTCTCATATGAAACATTTAAAACGTCCGGCATTAATATGAATATTTCTTTAATTGGGATGGATGGCGTTTTACTCAGGTAGGCGGAGCCATTCTTTGTGATGCCACTTGGCACAGGGCTCACCTGTTGCATGGTGGTCCGGCACGGCTAGTCCAATTATATCCATATTATTGTATTATTGACTATTAAACAAAACTAAAACAAGAGGAAAAGAGCCAGCCAGAAGTCCTTTACCTCATCCCCATTCAAATACAGACAGTTGTCCGTTACCGTCCAGACCTTTGGTGACCGTGGTATAGAGTTCAAAGGTCAAGGTCCAATTGAATGCAGAACAGGGGCTAGAGTTGTAGTTGTGGCTGCTTCAATGAAAGTCTACATTCACATATCTGACTGACATCTGTTACTAAGCAGTCCCTTAATTGTGTGTGTGTGCAGATAGTCCATGGGTCCAATGTTTGTGGTTTGTGGGAAGATGGATGTCCTCGTTTTGTAATCAACCTTAAACACCAAGTTTAGAATGAGTGTCCATGTTTGTAGTCTTTTGACACAGAGACAGAAGGGTCCACATGTGTAGTCCTTTTTGCATTGTGTGTGAGAGGGTCCATGTTTAAGGCTGGCTACATTCTTTGCATTCCACAGTAATAGACATGGGCGTCCGGCATTGCCCTGCGAATGAGATCACACCACTTATCCAGAGAGTCCCCAAACCCCGCCTCCTATCCACCTCCACCGGCCCCGCCCCTCCCTCGTCACCAGTCAGTCCAAAATGGACTCCATGCGCCTCACAAGCCACAAGCTAAACCTTTTCAGCATTTCCCAACAAAACAAGTATAGAAAGAAAATGATTAATCTAATAATAACCCATTTAAAACAAATTCAATCTGGACACAGGTATAGCGTGTGGTTTAAAAACGATTCCTTCCTGTGTCAAAGGTCAATTCGTCTCAAATAAACAAACAACGCTTTGCCACTCAAATTTCTCAAAATATGTCTAAAAAAAATAATCTGCAGTAAAAATCAAAGACTGATATATGATAAAAACAGGAGTCTGCTTTACTAGCAACTTTTAAAGTAACATTTGCTACATCATCTCTCATAGCAGTCCATTATCCTCTCCAACTGGATGGAACTGATAAACAAATGTTCCCTCCACCTCCTCTGGGTTGCCAGTACTGGACAACAAAATCCCTCAAACATCAGCACGCAAACCTAGTGCTGGACAATTGGCTTTGCTCTAAAAACAACAAAGACAAAAAGACTGTTAGGGGTGGAGTTCTTAGCAGCATAATGGTCTAGATATTCTCATTCAGCTTGTCGAAGGGGTGAAAAAAGAGAGAGAAAAAAGAAAAGCGAGGAGAGGAGGAACAGCAGTAGGAAGAGGATAAAATGAGATGTAACCAAATGGTTCCACCCCCCTAGTCAGGAACAAAAATAACAGTGATTGACTGACTGACCAACCAACTGACTGCCTGCCTGACACATAAGAGGGGAGGGCTGACCATGGAAAATGGAAAAATAGAACTGACTGTTGCCCCCTACAGGTCTAGACAGAGAGGTGCACCATCACCCCAAGGGTAAAAGTTCATGCTCCGCCCCTGCAGGCAGGCTAAGGCGTCAACAGGACAAGGAAGGGGGGGGGGGAGAGCAAGAGAGAGGAGTGTGTGAGAGAGAGACACACAGCGCAGCGCCAAACGGCATCATGCAGAGGTTGCGGCAGCTAACGGCGGAGCGGGTTTTTTGGCCAGTGAGGTCACACACGTCGCCGCATAAGAGGGTTGCTCGTGCCGTGCAGCTCCGTTGGGGGGCCTCTAGAGGGCCAGCTCTCTGCAAGGCACACACACAGGAGTGGACAGGCGGGTGGTATACGCTATTAGAAAATAGTGGTCTCATACTTGGTGTTCGCTCCTCTCTTGGCCTCCTGCCCTGGTTCCACTATCCACGGCACGTTGGCATGACCCTTCTGCTCCATCGACGGCTGCTCCATCTGAGAGAGGGAGAAGGATTGAGAGGATGGAGAGAGAGAGAGGGGAAATAAAGAGGGAGAGAGGATGGAGAGAGAGAGGGTTAGTTAAACGTTGTCAGAGAAAAAGTGGGATAATAATACATGTCAGGAGAGAGAGAGAGAGAGGTCTGGGGCTGAGAACAGGAGAGAGAGAGAGAGAGGTCTGGGGCTGAGAGAACAGGAGAGAGAGAGAGAGGTCTGGGGCTGAGAACAGGAGAGAGAGAGAGAGAGAGAGAGATCTGGGGCTGAGAACAGGAGAGAGAGAGAGAGAGGTCTGGGGCTGAGAACAGGAGAGAGAGAGAGAGAGGTCTGGGGCTGAGAGAACAGGAGAGAGAGAGAGAGAGATCTGGGGCTGAGAGAACAGGAGAGAGAGAGAGAGAGGGTCTGGGGCTGAGAGAACAGGAGAGAGAGAGAGAGAGATCTGGGGCTGAGAGAACAGGAGAGAGAGAGAGAGAGGTCTGGGGCTGAGAGAACAGGAGAGAGAGAGAGAGAGAGGTCTGGGGCTGAGAACAGGAGAGAGAGAGAGAGAGGTCTGGGGCTGAGAGAACAGGAGAGAGAGAGAGAGAGATCTGGGGCTGAGAACAGGAGAGAGAGAGAGAGGTCTGGGGCTGAGAGAACAGGAGAGAGAGAGAGAGAGATCTGGGGCTGAGAGAACAGGAGAGAGAGAGAGAGAGGTCTGGGGCTGAGAGAACAGGAGAGAGAGAGAGAGAGGTCTGGGGCTGAGAACAGGAGAGAGAGAGAGAGAGGTCTGGGGCTGAGAGAACAGGAGAGAGAGAGAGAGAGGTCTGGGGCTGAGAGAACAGGAGAGAGAGAGAGAGAGATCTGGGGCTGAGAGAACAGGAGAGAGAGAGAGAGGTCTGGGGCTGAGAGAACAGGAGAGAGAGAGAGAGAGGTCTGGGGCTGAGAGAACAGGAGAGAGAGAGAGAGGTCTGGGGCTGAGAGAACAGGAGAGAGAGAGAGATCTGGGGCTGAGAACAGGAGAGAGAGAGAGAGAGAGAGAGTTATAGTGGAGAGGCACGATCAGACTTCCACACCAACACTTAAATATGGAGGCACTTGCTTTAGGTCTGAAAATATATTGTTGGCCTCATATCAATGTATGAATCACAATGTATTTTAATGAGGAAAGAAAACAGTATAGCTAGCTAGCCAACAGCTAGCCAACCGTTACCGACTAGCAGCGCTGTAGATACCAATACTTTACAACGGAACGATTTGACTAGTGCAGTGTTGGCTAGCTAGCTACATAGTTGTCTTTGTCATAGCTTGATAATTGTGTAGTTTAGTAATTACCGAGGTTAGCTAGCCAGCTATTGCCGTCCCCCGCGACGCCATTCTTCCTAACCCAGCCAACTATTACCGACGAGTAACACTGTAGAAACTAAATACATTACAAAGGAACGTCTTGATTAGTGTTATGTTAGCTAGCTACAAAGTTGCTTTTGTATCATGACAAGGTGTAGTACTGAAACTATCGAGGTCACCTAGCCAGCTACACGTTCAAACAAAGTCAACAACGCAGCCACTGCTAGCTAGCCTACTCCACCAACCAGCAGTACTGTATCATTTTCGTCATTTTAGTCAATAAGTTTTTATTTTTTTTATTTTATTTTTTGCAACGTAAGCTTAACTTTCTGAACATTCGAGACGTGCAGGCCACTTGTCATTCCAATCTCCTTTGCATTAGCGTAGCCTCTTCTGTAGCTTGTCAACTATGTGTCTGTCTATCCCTGTTCTCTCCCCTCTGCACAGGCCATACAAACGCTCCACACCGCGTGGCCGCTGCCACTCTAACCTGGTGGTCCCAGCGCGCACGACCCACGTGGAGTTCCAGGTCTCCGGCAGCCTCTGGAACTGCCGGTCTGCGGCCAACAAGGCTGACTTCATCTCAGCCTATGCTACCCTCCAGTCCCTAGACTTCCTGGCGCTGACGGAAACATGGATCACCACAGATAACACTGCTACTCCTACTGCTCTCTCCTCGTCTGCCCACGTGTTCTCGCATACCCCTAGAGCATCGAGCCAGCGGGGTGGTGGCACTGGAATCCTCATCTCTCCCAAGTGGACATTCTCTCTTTCTCCCCTGACCCATCTGTCTATCTCCTCATTTGAATTCCATGCTGTCACAGTTACCAGCCCTTTCAAGCTTAACATCCTCATCATTTATCGCCCTCCAGGTTCCCTTGGAGAGTTCATCAATGAGCTTGACGCCTTGATAAGTTCCTTCCCTGAGGATGGCTCACCTCTCACAGTTCTGGGTGACTTTAACCTCCCCACGTCTACCTTCGACTCATTCCTCTCTGCCTCCTTCTTTCCACTCCTCCTCTTTTGACCTCACCCTCTCACCTTCCCCCCCTACTCACAAGGCAGGCAATACGCTTGACCTCATCTTTACTAGATGCTGTTCTTCCACTAATCTCATTGCAACTCCTCTCCAAGTCTCCGACCACTACCTTGTATCCTTTTCCCTCTCGCTCTCATCAAAAACTTCTCACTCTGCCCCTACTCGGATGGTATTGCGCCGTCCCAACCTTCGCTCTCTCTCTCCCGCTACTCTCTCCTCTTCCATCCTATCATCTCTTCCCTCTGCTCAACCTTCTCCAACCTATCTCCTGATTCTGCCTCCTCAACCCTCCTCTCCTCCCTCTCTGCATCCTTTGATTTTCTCTGTCCCCTATCCTCCAGGCCGGCTCGGTCCTCCCCTCCTGCTCCGTGGCTCGACGACTCACTGCGAGCTCACAGAACAGGGCTCCGGGCAGCCGAGCGGAAATGGAGGAAAACTCGCCTCCCTGCGGACCTGGTATCCTTTCACTCCCTCCTCTCTACATTTTCCTCTTCTGTCTCTGCTGCTAAAGCCACTTTCTACCACTCTAAATTCCAAGCATCTGCCTCTAACCCTAGGAAGCTTTTTGCTACCTTCTCCTCCCTCCTGAATCCCCTTTTCCCCCCCCCCCCCCCCCCTCCTCCCTCACTGCGGATCACTTCGTCAACCATTTTGAAAAGAAGGTTGACGACATCCGATCCTCGTTTGCTAAGTCAAGCGACACCGCTGGTCCTGCTCACACTGCCCTACCCTGTGCTTTGACCTCTTTCTCCCCTCTCTCTCCAGATGAAATCTCGCGTCTTGTGACGGCCGGCCGCCCAACAACCTGCCCACTTGACCCTATCCCCTCCTCTCTTCTCCAGACCATTTCCGGAGACCTTCTCACCTCGCTCATCAACTCATCCTTGACCGCTGGCTACATCCCTTCCGTCTTCAAGAGAGCGAGAGTTGCACCCCTTCTGAAAAACCTACACTCGATCCCTCCGATGTCAACAACTACAGACCAGTATCCCTTCTTTCTTTTCTCTCCAAAACTCTTGAACGTGCCGTCCTTGGCCAGCTCTCCTGCTATCTCTCTCAGAACGACCTTCTTGATCCTAATCAGTCAGGTTTCAAGACTGGGCATTCAACTGAGACTGCTCTTCTCTGTGTCACGGAGGCTCTCCGCACTGCTAAAGCTAACTCTCTCTCCTCTGCTCTCATCCTTCTAGACCTATCTGCTGCCTTTGATACTGTGAACCATCAGATCCTCCTCTCCACCCTCTCCGAGCTGGGCATCTCCGGCGCGGCCCACGCTTGGATTGCGTCCTACCTGACAGGTCGTTCCTACCAGGTGGCGTGGCGAGAATCTGTCTCCGCACCACGTGCTCTCACCACTGGTGTCCCCCAGGGCTCTGTTCTAGGCCCTCTCCTATTCTCGCTATACACCAAGTCACTTGGCTCTGTCATATCCTCACACGGTCTCTCCTATCATTGCTATGCAGACGACACACAATTAATCTTCTCCTTTCCCCCTTCTGACAACCAGGTGGCGAATCGCATCTCTGCATGTCTGGCAGACATATCAGTGTGGATGACGGATCACCACCTCAAGCTGAACCTCGGCAAGACGGAGCTGCTCTTCCTCCCGGGGAAGGACTGCCCGTTCCATGATCTCGCCATCACGGTTGACAACTCCCTTGTGTCCTCCTCCCAGAGTGCTAAGAACCTTGGCGTGATCCTGGACAACACCCTGTCGTTCTCCACTAACATCAAGGCGGTGACCCGATCCTGTAGGTTCATGCTCTACAACATTCGCAGAGTACGACCCTGCCTCACACAGGAAGCGGCGCAGGTCCTAATCCAGGCACTTGTCATCTCCCGTCTGGATTACTGCAACTCGCTATTGGCTGGGCTCCCTGCCTGTGCCATCAAACCCCTACAACTCATCCAGAACGCCGCAGCCCGTCTGGTGTTCAACCTTCCCAAGTTCTCTCACGTCACCCCGCTCCTCCGCTCTCTCCACTGGCTTCCAGTTGAAGCTCGCATCCGCTACAAGACCATGGTGCTTGCCTACGGAGCTGTGAGGGGAACGGCACCTCCGTACCTTCAGGCTCTGATCAGGCCCTACACCCAAACAAGGGCACTGCGTTCATCCACCTCTGGCCTGCTCGCCTCCCTACCTCTGAGGAAGCACAGTTCCCGCTCAGCCCAATCAAAACTGTTCGCTGCTCTGGCACCCCAATGGTGGAACAAGCTCCCTCACGATGCCAGGACAGCGGAGTCAACCACCACCTTCCGGAGACACCTGAAACCCCACCTCTTTAAGGAATACCTGGGATAGGATAAAGTAAT
Organism: Salmo trutta; assembly: GCF_901001165.1. Taxonomy (NCBI): domain Eukaryota; kingdom Metazoa; phylum Chordata; class Actinopteri; order Salmoniformes; family Salmonidae; genus Salmo; species Salmo trutta. The sequence goes on from NC_042996.1 coordinate 7,226,572, forward strand.
CCTTCTAACCCCCCCCCCTTTAAAAGATTTAGATGCACTATTGTAAAGTGGTTGTTCTACTGGATATTATAGGTGAATGCACCAATTTGTAAGTCGCTCTGGATAAGAGCGTCTGCTAAATGACTTAAATGTAAATGTAAATGTATATAATATTACAAATAATCTCTGTACTCTAACCCCACAACACCTTCCCATTGTTGAAAATGACTTGTTCAAGACCGAGCTATGCTCTTTCCCCCTCAAAAGTTAACTTTTCAACAACCAATCAAAATGCTCATTCTGGTTGCCGAGGGTGCTTTCCTTCCACCACATTGGTCCGTGATAGACTAAAAGATGATTTGGGGAGTGGGTCCCTGCCTGTGAACACTGCAAAGCTGAAACTGGAAGAATGTATGAATGCGCACACACACACACACACACACGACCTGAGTGGAGTTGACAGAGGCAGGACCAACCACCGAGACAAACAAAATAGCTTCTATTGAGTGATCAAAGTGTATGGAGACAAAACCAACAGAAAGAGCAGACAGTCAAGAGTAAGAAAGAATGGAGAAGGGAGGAAGACCTGAAAGGGAACTTTGTGAGGGTGACGGAGGAGGAGTGGTGAAGGAGGAGGAAGTGGAGGGTGGAGAGGAGGCCGGTGTGGGGTGTATATGTGACCCAGCGACCAACGGCTAGAGGGGTACATGATGACCTATAGGGGGAGGAACACAGAGGTCACAGAGAGGTCAAAGGGGGCCTGCTCGGCAACAGCACGGCAACGACACTGAAACCCTATGGTAACAGTTCGGTAACGCCATAGTAACACAACTGCAACGATGGTTAACACCAGGGACACACCAAAGGAACACTTCATGCAGGCAGAAGAACACACATATACACACACACACAAGGATGAGGTAGAGAAAGGAGGACAAGACAGAGGAAGATTTAAAAACTAAGCCGGAGAGAAGGAGGAGGAGAGGAGAGTAGGAGAAGAGAAGGAGAGGAGAGGAGGAGGAGAGAAGGAGAGGAGGAGGAGGAGAAGGAGGAGAGGAGAGAAGGAGATAAGGAGGGGAGAAAGAGAGGAGGAGAAGAGTAGGAGAGGAGGAGGAGGAGGAGGAGGAGGAGGAAAGGAGAGAGAAGGAGGAGAGGAGGAGGACAGGAGAGGAGGAGGAACAGTAATCCACAGGTTTACACAGACATAGAAGTGCTGCAAAATAATGACTGTGAACAGCTGCTGGTGGGAATATTAAGTGAATCCTGCAGCATGCTTCACTGTAGTTCCTCCACAGCACTACACAGGCCATTAACTACATTATCCGCTCACACAACACAAACACCCACGCACACACACATACAGGCATATGCTCAAATGCACACACACACGCACACACAGACACACTTTCAGGGCAGGCGGTTAATGGTTAATGTAACAGCAGCGGAGTCATGCCATCGTCCATCATCTCTGTGAATGGCCTGTGAATATGAACACACACACACACACACACGAGACAGAGGGAAAGAAAACCTCATATCTCCAACCCACTAGATAAGACAATTACAATTTTAGATAGCAGCACTACTATGACTACATATATTATATGACCTCCAACAGCACAGAGAGACTGACAAAGCTGTTCCCTGTCACTTTATCTGTCCCCTGACTCACTTTACCTGTCCCCTGACTCACTTTACCTGTCCCCTGACTCACTTTACCTGTCCCCTGACTCACTTTATCTGTCCCCTGACTCCCTTTACCTGTCCCCTGACTCCCTTTATCTGTCCCCTGACTCAATTTATCTGTCCCCTGACTCACTTTATCTGTCCCCTGACTCACTGTACCTGTCCCCTGACTCACTTTACCTGTCCCCTGACTCACTTTATCTGTCCCCTGACTCACTTTACCTGTCCCCTGACTCACTTTATCTGTCCCCTGACTCAATTTATCTGTCCCTGACTCAATTTACCTGTCCCCTGACTCACTTTACCTGTCCCCTGACTCACTTTACCTGTCCCCTGACTCAATTTACCTGTCCCCTGACTCACTTTACCTGTCCCCTGACTCAATTTACCTGTCCCCTGACTCAATTTACCTGTCCCCTGACTCACTTTATCTGTCCCCTGACTCACTTTACCTGTCCCCTGACTCACTTTCCCTGACTCACTTTACCTGTCCCCTGACTCACTTGACCTGTCCCCTGACTCACTTTACCTGTCTCCTGACTCACTTTACCTGACTCACTTTACCTGTCCCCTGACTCACTTGACCTGTCCCCTGACTCACTTTATCTGTCCCCTGACTCACTTTACCTGTCCCCTGACTCACTTTACCTGCCCCCTGACTCACTTTACCTGTCCCCTGACTCACTTTACCTGTCCCCTGACTCAATTTACCTGTCCCCTGACTCAATTTACCTGTCCCCTGACTCACTTTACCTGTCCCCTGACTCACTTTACCTGTCCCCTGACTCACTTTACCTGTCCCCTGACTCACTTTATCTGTCCCCTGACTCACTTTACCTGTCCCCTGACTCACTCAACCTGTCCCCTGACTCACTTTACCTGTCCCCTGACTCACTTTACCTGTCCTCTGACTCAATTTACCTGTCCCCTGACTCAATTTACCTGTCCCCTGACTCACTTTACCTGTCCCCTGACTCACTTTACCTGTCCCCTGACTCACTTTATCTGTCCCCTGACTCACTTTACCTGTCCCCTGACTCACTTTACCTGTCCCCTGACTCACTTTACTTTACCTGTCCCCTGACTCAATTTACCTGTCCCCTGACTCACTTTATCTGTCCCCTGACTCACTTTACCTGTCCCCTGACTCACTTTATCTGTCCCCTGACTCACTTTCTGGAAGGGGACATTAGTACTGTGTTCTGTACATGAGACGCCAGCACAAATTGCACTTACCTCACTCATAGTATGCTTCCCAAATGGCACCCTATTCCTTTATAGTGCACTACGTTTGACCAGGGCCCCTGCAATATATAGGGAATAGGGTGCCACATTTGGGCCGTGGACATACTCATATAGCCAAGTAAATCCATATGGGAACACTATACAGAATAAGGCATTTAAGGCTCCAAGGGTCTATGGTAAATCTAACTGTCCGTCTAGGTCTATTTTAAAGCTCCAGGAACTGGAATCCAAGGGGAGGCTGGGGGGAGAGGAGGCTGACAGACAGGCACTGTGGCTGGGGTAGATGGCTCTGGCAACGTCTATCTGCGTGGGACTGGGAGAGAGCATGGACAGAGCCAACACTAATACACACAAAGCTGAGAGATGCACACACACCCATAAAGCTGAGATGCACGCACGCACGCACACGCACGCACACACACGCACGCGCATGCGCACGCGCACACACGCACACACACACTGAGCAGGGCTGGGCTCCACAGAGCTCTATGTAAACAGCCCTCATCAATCACCCAGGGCTGTAAGAGACTGCAGGGAGAGAAAGATAGAGTGGGTCTTTTACAGATCAAACATTCATCTACAACAGTGATGTAGTGGTCAGAAAATAGGTGGGGAAACTCTGATCGCAGTGAAAAAAGTAACACTTCCTTTTCTTTTAGTGCATTATTCCATAAAAGGTGGGTAAAATGTGTTTACTTTCATTTACCCTCTACTACACCTCCGATCTACACCTCCGACCCGCACCTCCGACCTCCACTACACCTCCACTACAAGCTCAGTGTGGCCAAGACACACACACACTGCAACCAGATAGATAACCACGACTGACCACTGAAAAACTAGTGAGTTAACGCTATACACACCAACACACTCACAATAACACGCTGACAACACGCTAACACTGATAACACGCTAACACTGATAACACGCTAACACTGATAACACGCTAACACTGATAACACGCTAACACTGATAACACACTAACACTGATAACACGCTAACACTGATAACACGCTAACACTGAGAACACGCTAACACTGATAACACGCTAACACTGATAACACGCTAACACTGATAACACGCTAACACTGATAACACGCTAACACTGATAACAAAGATAACACTGATAACAAAGCTAACACTGATAACAAAGCTAACACTGATAACAAAGCTAAGACTGATAACAAAGATAACAAAGGCATTGAAGGAGCTTAGAGATGTTCACTCTAATGTACCTGTACTGGAACCAAAGGACAGGTGAGAGGTCATGGACAGGGTGAACAGGAGTCACAGAGTAGGTCAGAGGTCATGGGAGACACTATAGACTAGTGGATGTTGATGAGAGGTGAAAGGTGAGAGGTCATAGGAAAGGGTACAGAGGAAAGGGAAGTAGTTGTGTGATGGGGAGGGTTGGCTGCAGTATAATGTGGGACTTATAAAGGCTTATGTTGACAGGTGAAAGGTGAGATGTTGTGGAACAACTTGGTATAGGAGCTTACAGTTGGTCTAGACAGTACGGTATGGCTTGACAGACGTGTTGACGAAAGGTGAGAGGTTGTGGTGGAGGTTGTAGTAGAGGGCAAAGGTTAAACGGAGAGTATAAACTAGTGTCATTACTCACAGACTTGCGGATGTTGACGCGGGGCTTGGGGACGGGCTTGTTGGGCTTGATGTCGAAGCTCTCTGGCAGCGTGGAGGAGCCATGGCCACTCTTCCTGGCCTGCAGGGCCAGCTGGTAGGCTACCTCAAAGGCCTGGCCCAGTGTCAGGATGATCTCATATGCCAGGTTCTGTCGAAAACACACACACACAAACACACAAAATGTCATAAACACACACACACACATATATACATGTAATGTTACGCATGTATGCGCACACACTTACGCACACACACACATGCAAACACACACTATGTCAAATCTGCCATTTCATCATAACAGTAGTTCTCAAACCAGGAAGTAACTAATTTATAAAGCCACTTGTCCCCCTCACAGACAGAGGGGGCTGTGTGTGTGTGTGTGTGTGTGTGTGTGTGTGTGTGTGTGTGTGTGTGTGTGTGTGTGTGTGTGTGTGTGTGTGTGTGTGTGTGTGTGACTCACCACGTCGAAGGCAGTGAAGACATGGCAGTAGTGGTGGCTGGACTTGAGGTCTTTGGTGATGTAGGCAAACGTGGACAGATCCTCAGGATCCTGGGCCGCACAAGAGATGTTACGGATCTCATGCTCAGCTATAATGTTCTGGAGAGAGAGACAGAGGGAGAGACAGAGAAAGAGAAACGGAGAGAGAGAGAGAGAGAGACAGAGGGAAGGAAGGAGAGAGTGTGGGAGAGAGAGATAGAGGGAGAGAGAAAGACCGAAATAGAGAGAAAGACAGAGAGAGAAAGAAAGAGAGGGTTGGAGATCTTTAGAGAAAGTTTATGTGATGGAAGTTCAGACTGTTGATCTTGTGAAACCAACAATGTTATTTTTTACTTCCACCCAGGACTGTTCAGTTCTTCTCTCAGTAATGGTGCTTCCACCCAGGACTGTTCAGTTCTTCTCTCAGTAATGATGCTTCCACCCAGTACTGTTCAGTTCTTCTCTCAGTAATGATGCTTCCACCCAGTACTGTTCAGTTTTTCTCTCAGTAATGGTGCTTCCACCCAGTACTGTTCAGTTCTTCTCTCAGTAATGGTGCTTCCACCCAGTGCTGTTCAGTTCTTACTCTCAGTAATGGTGCTTCCACCCAGTACTGTTCAGTTCTTCTCTCAGTAATGGTGCTTCCACCCAGTACTGTTCAGTTCTTCTCTCAGTAATGATGCTTCCACCCAGTACTGTTCAGTTCTTCTCTCAGTAATGATGCTTCCACCCAGTACTGTTCAGTTCTTCTCTCAGTAATGGTGCTTCCACCCAGTACTGTTCAGTTCTTCTCTCAGTAATGGTGCTTCCACCCAGTACTGTTCAGTTCTTCTCTCAGTAATGGTGCTTCCAACCAGTACTGTTCAGTTCTTCTCTCAGTAATGATGCTTCCACCCAGTACTGTTCAGTTCTTCTCTCAGTAATGATGCTTCCACCCAGTACTGTTCAGTTCTTCTCTCAGTAATGGTGCTTCCACCCAGTACTGTTCAGTTCTTCTCTCAGTAATGGTGCTTCCACCCAGTACTGTTCAGTTCTTACTCTCAGTAATGGTGCTTCCACCCAGTACTGTTCAGTTCTTCTCTCAGTAATGGTGCTTCCACCCAGTACTGTTCAGTTCTTACTCTCAGTAATGGTGCTTCCACGCAGTAGTGTTCAGTTCTTATTCTCAGTAATGGTGCTTCCACCCAGTACTGTTCAGTTCTTCTCTCAGTAATGGTGCTTCCACCCAGTACTGTTCAGTTCTTACTCTCAGTAATGGTGCTTCCACCCAGTACTGTTCAGTTCTTCTCTCAGTAATGGTGCTTCCACCCAGTACTGTTCAGTTCTTCTCTCAGTAATGGTGCTTCCACCCAGTACTGTTCAGTTCTTCTCTCAGTAATGGTGCTTCCACCCAGTACTGTTCAGTTCTTCTCTCAGTAATGGTGCTTCCACCCAGGACTGTTCAGTTCTTCTCTCAGTAATGATGCTTCCACCCAGTACTGTTCAGTTCTTCTCTCAGTAATGGTGCTTCCACCCAGTACTGTTCAGTACTTCTCTCAGTAATGATGCTTCCACCCAGTACTGTTCAGTTCTTCTCTCAGTAATGGTGCTTCCACCCAGTACTGTTCAGTTCTTCTCTCAGTAATGGTGCTTCCACCCAGTACTGTTCAGTTCTTCTCTCAGTAATGGTGCTTCCACCCAGTACTGTTCAGTTCTTCTCTCAGTAATGATGCTTCCACCCAGTGCTGTTCAGTTCTTACTCTCAGTAATGGTGCTTCCACCCAGTGCTGTTCAGTTCTTCTCTCAGTAATGGTGCTTCCACCCAGTGCTGTTCAGTTCTTACTCTCAGTAATGGTGCTTCCACCCAGTACTGTTCAGTTCTTCTCTCAGTAATGGTGCTTCCACCCAGTACTGTTCAGTTCTTCTCTCAGTAATGGTGCTTCCACCCAGTGCTGTTCAGTTCTTCTCTCAGTAATGGTGCTTCCACCCAGTACTGTTCAGTTCTTCTCTCAGTAATGGTGCTTCCACCCAGTACTGTTCAGTTCTTCTCTCAGTAATGGTGCTTCCACCCAGTACTATTCAGTTCTTCTCTCAGTAATGATGCTTCCACCCAGTACTGTTCAGTTCTTCTCTCAGTAATGGTGCTTCCACCCAGTACTGTTCAGTTCTTCTCTCAGTAATGGTGCTTCCACCCAGTACTGTTCAGTTCTTCTCTCAGTAATGGTGCTTCCACCCAGTACTGTTCAGTTCTTCTCTCAGTAATGGTGCTTCCACCCAGTACTGTTCAGTTCTTACTCTCAGTAATGGTGCTTCCAACCAGTACTGTTCAGTTCTTCTCTCAGTAATGGTGCTTCCACCCAGTGCTGTTCAGTTCTTCTCTCAGTAATGGTGCTTCCACCCAGTACTGTTCAGTTCTTCTCTCAGTAATGGTGCTTCCACCCAGTGCTGTTCAGTTCTTCTCTCAGTAATGGTGCTTCCACCCAGTGCTGTTCAGTTCTTCTCTCAGTAATGATGCTTCCACCCAGTACTGTTCAGTTCTTCTCTCAGTAATGATGCTTCCACCCAGTGCTGTTCAGTTCTTCTCTCAGTAATGGTGCTTCCACCCAGTACTGTTCAGTTCTTCTCTCAGTAATGGTGCTTCCACCCAGTACTGTTCAGTACTTCTCTCAGTAATGGTGCTTCCACCCAGTGCTGTTCAGTTCTTCTCTCAGTAATGGTGCTTCCACCCAGTACTGTTCAGTTCTTCTCTCAGTAATGGTGCTTCCACCCAGTACTGTTCAGTTCTTCTCTCAGTAATGGTGCTTCCACCCAGTACTGTTCAGTTCTTCTCTCAGTAATGGTGCTTCCACCCAGTACTGTTCAGTTCTTCTCTCAGTAATGATGCTTCCACCCAGTGCTGTTCAGTTCTTCTCTCAGTAATGATGCTTCCACCCAGTACTGTTCAGTTCTTCTCTCAGTAATGATGCTTCCACCCAGTACTGTTCAGTTCTTCTCTCAGTAATGGTGCTTCCACCCAGTACTGTTCAGTTCTTCTCTCAGTAATGGTGCTTCCACCCAGTACTGTTCAGTTCTTCTCTCAGTAATGGTGCTTCCACCCAGTACTGTTCAGTTCTTACTCTCAGTAATGGTGCTTCCACCCAGTACTGTTCAGTTCTTCTCTCAGTAATGGTGCTTCCACCCAGTACTGTTCAGTTCTTACTCTCAGTAATGGTGCTTCCACCCAGTGCTGTTCAGTTCTTCTCTCAGTAATGGTGCTTCCACCCAGTACTGTTCAGTTCTTCTCTCAGTAATGGTGCTTCCACCCAGTACTGTTCAGTTCTTACTCTCAGTAATGGTGCTTCGACCCAGTACTGTTCAGTTCTTCTCTCAGTAATGGTGCTTCCACCCAGTACTGTTCAGTTCTTCTCTCAGTAATGATGCTTCCACCCAGTACTGTTCAGTTCTTCTCTCAGTAATGATGCTTCCACCCAGTACTGTTCAGTTCTTCTCTCAGTAATGGTGCTTCGACCCAGTACTGTTCAGTTCTTCTCTCAGTAATGGTGCTTCCACCCAGTACTGTTCAGTTCTTCTCTCAGTAATGATGCTTCCACCCAGTACTGTTCAGTTCTTCTCTCAGTAATGATGCTTCCACCCAGTGCTGATCAGTTCTTCTCTCAGTAATGATGCTTCCACCCAGTACTGTTCAGTTCTTCTCTCAGTAATGATGCTTCCACCCAGTACTGTTCAGTTCTTCTCTCAGTAATGGTGCTTCCACCCAGTACTGTTCAGTTCTTCTCTCAGTAATGATGCTTCCACCCAGTACTGTTCAGTTCTTCTCTCAGTAATGGTGCAGGAGGAAAGAAAGCCTCTCACCTTGTTTGTAGCGTCAATGAACTTGACTCCCTTGTAGGAGACGGACAGAACAATGGTCGGGACTTTCTTCATCTGTTCTGTAGACTTCTGTAGCGTGGAGAGAGACGGAGAGAGAGACGGAGAGAGAGACGGAGAGAGAAAGAGATGGAAAAGAGGGGTCGTCTGAGTTAACATTTGATGCCAATGAGTCAATTAGACAACACACGGCTAACACAGTCTCCCTCCATCCAGTCTCCCTTCCCAGCAGAACAATAAAACCCTACAAGAAGAATCTCTTCGCAATATAATACCATTTTAGAGAGAGTGGGGACTGTGGTTGCAAAACTTTCAATAAATTCCCCGCTTTTTTCTCAGAGATCCTGTGTTGGAGGATTCTGGATTTACTTATTCTTATATTTATAAGGAGGACTTATTCCCTCCTTATTCCGTGAATCCTCAAACCGGGATTTGGGGAAAGGCAGGGAATTTATTGAAAGTTCTCGGAATTGTGCAACCCCAGTGGGGACAGATAGAGATGAGAGCTTATGAGATGAGAGCTCAACACAAGCTTATAACGAGATGGGAAGAGAGAGAGAGAAAGATGAAATCAACACAAGCTTATAACTAAGCAGAAAAAGAGGGATAGGGATGAGCCCACTGCACAGAGAGCCAGCCTATCAACACACTCTCCTCTTTACTAGCAGAATCAATTCCAATCTTCTCAAAGTTCAAAGGTTACCCCGCGCCTTATGGAAAACAATGGGCGCAATTGACATTTTCAAAACGTATAGATTTCACCCTTGGAGGTCCTATATAACTATCAGCTTTCAACCCATAAATATTCCTCCTACGGTCCTTTCTTCTTTCTATTCCCGCCCAGACTTACGATCACCGGCTCTCGTCTGACAGCCACATGTTTCTTTTCCCTTCTCCCATTGCTAAGCTCATTATGCGCTGCCGCAGTGGGGAATGATGGGATTTAAAATCAGTATCACCCTAGTACCATTATTCCACCTGTCAGGGATTTAATATATTCAACAGATCCTGTATGAATTCCTCTCCTCTTCCTCCTCTCTCTCTCTCTCACCCCCCCCCCCCACCCCCCACCCCCCCATCTCCCCCTCTCTGTGTTTCCTCAACATCAGCATATTTCTAGTGCAGCGGTTCCCTTTCAAGATCACGGGCTTATGAGGGCCGACAAATGCAGCGCTGCGAGACACAAAGACAGAAGACGGGGGAGCAGAGGGAATTACATATGCATATGGACCATGTTGATACTGTGTCCACAAGCATGGAAATATAGAGAGAAAAGAGGCAGAGTGATGGAGAAGGGGGGGGAGTATAACAGGACCCAGGTACAGTAGGTACATCGAGAGCGGAGCTCCAAATTTAACGACCCTTGAAGTCTGACAATAAAAACAACTACAGCATCAATCGTTTTGGCAGATCAAGATAAACCGAGGGAGGGAGGGGGAGAGAGGAAGAGGCTCTCTGAGGTGTCTGCAGCATGCTGAGCTGTCTGCTCTCCTCAGATGTGACCAAACAGATAAAGATGAGGAGGAGAAAGGACGGTGGAGGGGCAGGCAGAGTACACATATTAATAGTCTGCTTCCTCACTTCCACACTGCAGTAACTCAGGAGAGAGAGAGCGAGAGAGAGAGGGGGGAAGACAGAGAGAGAAGGGGGAAGAGAGAGAGGGGGGGAAGAGAGAGAGAAGGGGGAAGAGAGACAGAGGAAGAAGGTGAATGAAAGTGAAAGAGAATAAAAGAGAGCAAAAGAGAGGGAGGTGAATCCAGGTAGAAAATGAGACTACAGTGGTGGTTAAAGTGGCCCTAGTTTCTCTCTCTGGGTGGTAGTGATGTGCCGGGCCCTCTTACCCTCATCTTGGAGCAGGCATCTTGTGTTGACTCTGTTCCTCTCAGCTCTTTCACCAGCATAGAGCCCAGGTACTGTCAGAGACATAAAGGTAAACAACGTTAACATTCACATTCCATCCTAGAGCTATTATACAGACACATGAAGGGTCATAGAATCATTCAATGTAAGATGGAAACTTAAATGATCAAATAACTTAAACTCCCAAAAGTGTAATACTTCAATTTGGAAAAAAACAACAATATTCTGCTGAGATGATGACATCACTTGCTGTGTGAGTGTGTGTGTGTGTGTGTGTGTGTGTGTTGCGTTGCAGCTGGCCAGCCAGTCACATAATAACGCAGTGCTTTCTGAAGTGATTAAAACAACCTGGAAATCCCCAGAGGAGTGTAAACAACGCTGGGGTGGGCTGGAAATGTGCAAAGTGGGGAGGTCAATAAGTGAGGACCTGGTTCGTGAGGACACAGACCCAATTTAATAAAGAAGGTGGTTTATGGGGACATTAGGGCTAAAGGGATGTAATGGGTGTACGATTAACTGCTCAGTGTGCCTACTGTTGATTTGAGAGCTAAAAGCCCCAAAGAGGATTTCTTATAGGATGTTCTGACACCCAAAGTGCAAACATTGATCGTTTTATACCTAGACCCCCTGACCCTAAATCATTTACCCTACAGGATATGCTTCTGAAAAATGTCCCGGAAAAACCATCCACATAATCTTACCCTTCGTCAAAAGATAACAAATACATTGCATTAGCTTAACGGTAACACAACCACACCCTGATTTCTCTCCTATTTTATGTGCAGTAGAAAGAATGAGTCATTTCTTTATGGGAGGTAGGCTGGTGGTTGTAGTGGGGTTGTCTGGGCTGGTTACTGCTCTGTCTGGCTCTGTTGTTAATAATGCTACGGTATCAAGGGAGTGTCGTCTGTTCTCGTATAGAGAACACTGTAAAAACGTTACAAACCTCCAAGAAGCACCTGTCTCTGGGGTGTGTGTGTGTGTGTGTGTGTGTGTGTGTGTGTGTGTGCGCGCGCATCAATGTGCAAACATACAGTAGTGTGTTACAGAGAACATAGTAATAACAACGCTACAGAGAACATAGTAATAACATTACAGAGTGAAAACGTTACAGAGAACATAGTAATAACATTACAGAGTGAAAACGCTACAGAGAACATAGTAATAACATTACAGAGTGAAAACACTACAGAGAACATAGTAATAAAATTACAGAGTGAAAACGCTACAGAGAACATAGTAATAACATTACAGAGTGAAAACATTACAGAGAACATAGTAATAACATTACAGAGTGAAAACGCTACAGAGAACATAGTAATAACATTACAGAGTGAAAACGCTACAGAGAACATAGTAATAACATTACAGAGTGAAAACGTTACAGAGAACATAGTAATAACATTACAGAGTGAAAACGTTACAGAGAACATAGTAATAACATTACAGAGTGAAAACGCTACAGGGCTTTGGGGAATCAGTGTTGACCGATTATACAGTTAGGATTATGTGTGTTATTCTAGCCATGTAAGGATGACGTAAGAGCGCGGTCAAAAGAACATAATCTTAAGAGGACACGTTGTGATAACGTTGGAGCAACATCTTATCAACGTTTCCCTTTAAGAGTACAACAACAGTGCATTCATTATAGGGAGTGCATTTTCTTGTTTCTCCTGTGTTAAAATTACATTCAACAACCATCACGCTCTAGAAATGGACAATGTAATCATGCTCGACATTAATCCCAAAAGCGTTGATATAACGTTAGGACATTGTCTAATGTAATAAAGAAGGTATGTCATATATGCAGTGATGACATTTGGCGGTCTAAGAATGTTAATAAAGAAAGCATAATGACATTAGAGCTGGTCTATAATAAAGAAAGCATAATGACATTAGAGCTGGTCTATAATAAAGAAAGCATAATGACATTAGAGCTGGTCTATAATAAAGCATAATGACATTAGAGCTGGTCTATAATAAAGCATAATGACATTAGAGCTGGTCTATAATAAAGCATAATGACATTAGAGCTGGTCTATAATAAAGAAAGCATAATGACATTAGAGCTGGTCTATAATAAAGCAAGCATAATGACATTAGAGCTGGTCTATAATAAAGAAAGCATAATGACATTAGAGCTGGTCTATAATAAAGAAAGCATAATGACATTAGAGCTGGTCTATAATAAAGAAAGCATAATGACATTAGAGCTGGTCTATAATAAAGAAAGCATAATAACATTAGAGCTGGTCTATAATAAAGAAAGCATAATGACATTAGAGCTGGTCTATAATAAAGAAAGCATAATGACATTAGAGCTGGTCTATAATAAAGAAAGCATAATGACATTAGAGCTGGTCTATAATAAAGAAAGCATAATGACATTAGAGCTGGTCTATAATAAAGCATAATGACATTAGAGCTGGTCTATAATAAAGAAAGCATAATGACATTAGAGCTGGTCTATAATAAAGAAAGCATAATGACATTAGAGCTGGTCTATAATAAAGAAAGCATAATGACATTAGAGCTGGTCTATAATAAAGCATAATGACATTAGAGCTGGTCTATAATAAAGCATAATGACATTAGAGCTGGTCTATAATAAAGAAAGCATAATGACATTAGAGCTGGTCTATAATAAAGCATAATGACATTAGAGCAGGTCTATAATAAAGCATAATGACATTAGAGCTGGTCTATAATAAAGAAAGCATAATGACATTAGAGCTGGTCTATAATAAAGCATAATGACATTAGAGCTGGTCTATAATAAAGAAAGCATAATGACATTAGAGGTGGTCTATAATAAAGAAAGCATAAGGACATTAGAGCTGGTCTATAATAAAGCATAATGACATTAGAGCTGGTCTATAATAAAGAAAGCATAATGACATTAGAGCTGGTCTATAATAAAGAAAGCATAATGACATTAGAGCTGGTCTATAATAAAGAAAGCATAATGACATTAGAGCTGGTCTATAATAAAGAAAGCATAATGACATTAGAGCTGGTCTATAATAAGCATAATGACATTAGAGCTGGTCTATAATAAAGAAAGCATAATGACATTAGAGCTGGTCTATAATAAAGCATAATGACATTAGAGCTGGTCTATAATAAAGAAAGCATAATGACATTAGAGCTGGTCTATAATAAAGAAAGCATAATGACATTAGAGCTGGTCTATAATAAAGCATAATGACATTAGAGCTGGTCTATAATAAAGAAAGCATAATGACATTAGAGCTGGTCTATAATAAAGCATAATGACATTAGAGCTGGTCTATAATAAAGAAAGCATAATGACATTAGAGCTGGTCTATAATAAAGCATAATGACATTAGAGCTGGTCTATAATAAAGCATAATGACATTAGAGCTGGTCTATAATAAAGCATAATGACATTAGAGCTGGTCTATAATAAAGAAAGCATAATGACATTAGAGCTGGTCTATAATAAAGAAAGCATAATGACATTAGAGCTGGTCTATAATAAAGAAAGCATAATGACATTAGAGCTGGTCTATAATAAAGCATAATGACATTAGAGCTGGTCTATAATAAAGCATAATGACATTAGAGCTGGTCTATAATAAAGAAAGCATAATGACATTAGAGCTGGTCTATAATAAAGAAAGCATAATGACATTAGAGCTGGTCTATAATAAAGAAAGCATAATGACATTAGAGCTGGTCTATAATAAAGAAAGCATAATGACATTAGAGCTGGTCTATAATAAAGCATAATGACATTAGAGCTGGTCTATAATAAAGAAAGCATAATGACATTAGAGCTGGTCTATAATAAAGAAAGCATAATGACATTAGAGCTGGTCTATAATAAAGAAAGCATAATGACATTAGAGCTGGTCTATAATAAAGAAAGCATAATGACATTAGAGCTGGTCTATAATAAAGAAAGCATAATGACATTAGAGCTGGTCTATAATAAAGAAAGCATAATGACATTAGAGCTGGTCTATAATAAAGCATAATGACATTAGAGCTGGTCTATAATAAAGAAAGCATAATGACATTAGAGCTGGTCTATAATAAAGAAAGCATAATGACATTAGAGCTGGTCTATAATAAAGCATAATGACATTAGAGCTGGTCTATAATAAAGCATAATGACATTAGAGCTGGTCTATAATAAAGAAAGCATAATGTCATTAGAGCTGGTCTATAATAAAGAAAGCATAATGACATTAGAGCTGGTCTATAATAAAGAAAGCATAATGACATTAGAGCTGGTCTATAATAAAGAAAGCATAATGACATTAGAGCTGGTCTATAATAAAGCATAATGACATTAGAGGTGGTCTATAATAAAGCATAATGACATTAGAGCTGGTCTATAATAAAGAAAGCATAATGACATTAGAGCTGGTCTATAATAAAGCATAATGACATTAGAGCTGGTCTATAATAAAGAAAGCATAATGACATTAGAGCTGGTCTATAATAAAGAAAGCATAATGACATTAGAGCTGGTCTATAATAAAGCATAATGACGTTAGAGCTGGTCTATAATAAAGAAAGCATAATGACATTAGAGCTGGTCTATAATAAAGCATAATGACATTAGAGCTGGTCTATAATAAAGCATAATGACATTAGAGCTGGTCTATAATAAAGAAAGCATAATGACATTAGAGCTGGTCTATAATAAAGAAAGCATAATAACATTAGAGCTGGTCTATAATAAAGAAAGCATAATGACGTTAGAGCTGGTCTATAATAAAGAAAGCATAATGACGTTAGAGCTGGTCTATAATAAAGAAAGCATAATGACATTAGAGCTGGTCTATAATAAAGAAAGCATAATGACATTAGAGCTGGTCTATAATAAAGAAAGCATAATGACGTTAGAGTTGGTCTATAATAAAGCATAATGACATTAGAGCTGGTCTATAATAAAGAAAGCATAATAACATTAGAGCTGGTCTATAATAAAGAAAGCATAATGACGTTAGAGCTGGTCTATAATAAAGAAAGCATAATGACATTAGAGCTGGTCTATAATAAAGAAAGCATAATGACGTTAGAGCTGGTCTATAATAAAGCATAATGACATTAGAGCTGGTCTATAATAAAGAAAGCATAATGACATTAGAGCTGGTCTATAATAAAGAAAGCATAATGACATTAGAGCTGGTCTATAATAAAGAAAGCATAATGACATTAGAGCTGGTCTATAATAAAGAAAGCATAATGACATTAGAGCTGGTCTATAATAAAGAAAGCATAATGACATTAGAGCTGGTCTATAATAAAGCATAATGACA
Organism: Salmo trutta; assembly: GCF_901001165.1. Lineage (NCBI taxonomy): Eukaryota > Metazoa > Chordata > Actinopteri > Salmoniformes > Salmonidae > Salmo > Salmo trutta. The sequence goes on from NC_042996.1 coordinate 7,242,601, forward strand.
TTAGAGCTGGTCTATAATAAAGCATAATGACATTAGAGCTGGTCTATAATAAAGAAAGCATAATGACATTAGAGCTGGTCTATAATAAAGAAAGCATAATGACAGAGCTGGTCTATAATAAAGAAAGCATAATGACATTAGAGCTGGTCTATAATAAAGAAAGCATAATGACATTAGAGGTGGTCTATAATAAAGAAAGCATAATGTCATTAGAGCTGGTCTATAATAAAGAAAGCATAATGACATTAGAGCTGGTCTATAATAAAGAAAGCATAATGACATTAGAGCTGGTCTATAATAAAGCATAATGACATTAGAGCTGGTCTATAATAAAGCATAATGACATTAGAGCTGGTCTATAATAAAGCATAATGACATTAGAGCTGGTCTATAATAAAGAAAGCATAATGACATTAGAGCTGGTCTATAATAAAGAAAGCATAATGACAGAGCTGGTCTATAATAAAGAAAGCATAATGACATTAGAGCTGGTCTATAATAAAGAAAGCATAATGACATTAGAGGTGGTCTATAATAAAGAAAGCATAATGTCATTAGAGCTGGTCTATAATAAAGAAAGCATAATGACATTAGAGCTGGTCTATAATAAAGAAAGCATAATGACATTAGAGCTGGTCTATAATAAAGCATAATGACGTTAGAGCTGGTCTATAATAAAGAAAGCATAATGACATTAGAGCTGGTCTATAATAAAGCATAATGACATTAGAGCTGGTCTATAATAAAGAAAGCATAATGACATTAGAGCTGGTCTATAATAAAGAAAGCATAATGACATTAGAGCTGGTCTATAATAAAGAAAGCATAATGACATTAGAGCTGGTCTATAATAAAGAAAGCATAATGACATTAGAGCTGGTCTATAATAAAGAAAGCATAATGACGTTAGAGCTGGTCTATAATAAAGAAAGCATAATGACATTAGAGCTGGTCTATAATAAAGCATAATGACGTTAGAGCTGGTCTATAATAAAGAAAGCATAATGACATTAGAGCTGGTCTATAATAAAGCATAATGACATTAGAGCAGGTCTATAATAAAGAAAGCATAATGACATTAGAGCTGGTCTATAATAAAGAAAGCATAATGTCATTAGAGCTGGTCTATAATAAAGCATAATGACATTAGAGCTGGTCTATAATAAAGAAAGCATAATGACATTAGAGCTGGTCTATAATAAAGAAAGCATAATGACATTAGAGCTGGTCTATAATAAAGCATAATGACATTAGAGCTGGTCTATAATAAAGCATAATGACATTAGAGCTGGTCTATAATAAAGCATAATGACATTAGAGCTGGTCTATAATAAAGAAAGCATAATGACATTAGAGCTGGTCTATAATAAAGCATAAGGACATTAGAGCTGGTCTATAATAAAGCATAATGACGTTAGAGCTGGTCTATAATAAAGCATAATGACATTAGAGCTGGTCTATAATAAAGCATAATGACATTAGAGGTGGTCTATAATAAAGAAAGCATAATGACATTAGAGCTGGTCTATAATAAAGAAAGCATAATGACATTAGAGCTGGTCTATAATAAAGAAAGCATAATGACATTAGAGCTGGTCTATAATAAAGCATAATGACATTAGAGCTGGTCTATAATAAAGCATAATGACATTAGAGGTGGTCTATAATAAAGAAAGCATAATGACATTAGAGCTGGTCTATAATAAAGCATAATGACATTAGAGCTGGTCTATAATAAAGAAAGCATAATGACATTAGAGCTGGTCTATAATAAAGAAAGCATAATGACATTAGAGCTGGTCTATAATAAAGCATAATGACATTAGAGCTGGTCTATAATAAAGCATAATGACATTAGAGCTGGTCTATAATAAAGAAAGCATAATGACATTAGAGCTGGTCTATAATAAAGAAAGCATAATGACATTAGAGCTGGTCTATAAGAAAGCATAATGACATTAGAGCTGGTCTATAATAAAGCATAATGACATTAGAGCTGGTCTATAATAAAGAAAGCATAATAACATTAGAGCTGGTCTATAATAAAGCATAATGACATTAGAGGTGGTCTATAATAAAGCATAATGACATTAGAGCTGGTCTATAATAAAGCATAATGACATTAGAGCTGGTCTATAATAAAGAAAGCATAATAACATTAGAGCTGGTCTATAATAAAGCATAATGACATTAGAGCTGGTCTATAATAAAGCATAATGACATTAGAGCTGGTCTATAATAAAGCATAATGACATTAGAGCTGGTCTATAATAAAGAAAGCATAATGACATTAGAGCTGGTCTATAATAAAGAAAGCATAATGACGTTAGAGCTGGTCTATAATAAAGCATAATGACATTAGAGCTGGTCTATAATAAAGCATAATGACATTAGAGCTGGTCTATAATAAAGAAAGCATAATGACATTAGAGCTGGTCTATAATAAAGAAAGCATAATGACATTAGAGCTGGTCTATAATAAAGCATAATGACATTAGAGCTGGTCTATAATAAAGCATAATGACATTAGAGCTGGTCTATAATAAAGAAAGCATAATGACATTAGAGCTGGTCTATAATAAAGAAAGCATAATGACGTTAGAGCTGGTCTATAATAAAGAAAGCATAATGACATTAGAGCTGGTCTATAATAAAGCATAAGGACATTAGAGCTGGTCTATAATAAAGCATAATGTCATTAGAGCTGGTCTATAATAAAGAAAGCATAATGACATTAGAGCTGGTCTATAATAAAGAAAGCATAATGACATTAGAGGTGGTCTATAATAAAGCATAATGACATTAGAGCTGGTCTATAATAAAGCATAATGACATTAGAGCTGGTCTATAATAAAGAAAGCATAATGACATTAGAGGTGGTCTATAATAAAGCATAATGACATTAGAGCTGGTCTATAATAAAGCATAATGACATTAGAGCTGGTCTATAATAAAGAAAGCATAATGACATTAGAGCAGGTCTATAATAAAGCATAATGACATTAGAGCTGGTCTATAATAAAGAAAGCATAATGACATTAGAGCTGGTCTATAATAAAGAAAGCATAATGACATTAGAGCTGGTCTATAATAAAGCATAATGACGTTAGAGCTGGTCTATAATAAAGAAAGCATAATGACATTAGAGCTGGTCTATAATAAAGCATAATGACATTAGAGCAGGTCTATAATAAAGAAAGCATAATGACATTAGAGCTGGTCTATAATAAAGAAAGCATAATGTCATTAGAGCTGGTCTATAATAAAGCATAATGACATTAGAGCTGGTCTATAATAAAGAAAGCATAATGACATTAGAGCTGGTCTATAATAAAGAAAGCATAATGACATTAGAGCTGGTCTATAATAAAGCATAATGACATTAGAGCTGGTCTATAATAAAGCATAATGACATTAGAGCTGGTCTATAATAAAGCATAATGACATTAGAGCTGGTCTATAATAAAGAAAGCATAATGACATTAGAGCTGGTCTATAATAAAGCATAAGGACATTAGAGCTGGTCTATAATAAAGCATAATGACGTTAGAGCTGGTCTATAATAAAGCATAATGACATTAGAGCTGGTCTATAATAAAGCATAATGACATTAGAGGTGGTCTATAATAAAGAAAGCATAATGACATTAGAGCTGGTCTATAATAAAGAAAGCATAATGACATTAGAGCTGGTCTATAATAAAGAAAGCATAATGACATTAGAGCTGGTCTATAATAAAGCATAATGACATTAGAGCTGGTCTATAATAAAGCATAATGACATTAGAGGTGGTCTATAATAAAGAAAGCATAATGACATTAGAGCTGGTCTATAATAAAGCATAATGACATTAGAGCTGGTCTATAATAAAGAAAGCATAATGACATTAGAGCTGGTCTATAATAAAGAAAGCATAATGACATTAGAGCTGGTCTATAATAAAGCATAATGACATTAGAGCTGGTCTATAATAAAGCATAATGACATTAGAGCTGGTCTATAATAAAGAAAGCATAATGACATTAGAGCTGGTCTATAATAAAGAAAGCATAATGACATTAGAGCTGGTCTATAAGAAAGCATAATGACATTAGAGCTGGTCTATAATAAAGCATAATGACATTAGAGCTGGTCTATAATAAAGAAAGCATAATAACATTAGAGCTGGTCTATAATAAAGCATAATGACATTAGAGGTGGTCTATAATAAAGCATAATGACATTAGAGCTGGTCTATAATAAAGCATAATGACATTAGAGCTGGTCTATAATAAAGAAAGCATAATAACATTAGAGCTGGTCTATAATAAAGCATAATGACATTAGAGCTGGTCTATAATAAAGCATAATGACATTAGAGCTGGTCTATAATAAAGCATAATGACATTAGAGCTGGTCTATAATAAAGAAAGCATAATGACATTAGAGCTGGTCTATAATAAAGAAAGCATAATGACGTTAGAGCTGGTCTATAATAAAGCATAATGACATTAGAGCTGGTCTATAATAAAGCATAATGACATTAGAGCTGGTCTATAATAAAGAAAGCATAATGACATTAGAGCTGGTCTATAATAAAGAAAGCATAATGACATTAGAGCTGGTCTATAATAAAGCATAATGACATTAGAGCTGGTCTATAATAAAGCATAATGACATTAGAGCTGGTCTATAATAAAGAAAGCATAATGACATTAGAGCTGGTCTATAATAAGAAAGCATAATGACATTAGAGCTGGTCTATAATAAAGAAAGCATAATGACATTAGAGCTGGTCTATAATAAAGCATAAGGACATTAGAGCTGGTCTATAATAAAGCATAATGTCATTAGAGCTGGTCTATAATAAAGAAAGCATAATGACATTAGAGCTGGTCTATAATAAAGAAAGCATAATGACATTAGAGGTGGTCTATAATAAAGCATAATGACATTAGAGCTGGTCTATAATAAAGCATAATGACATTAGAGCTGGTCTATAATAAAGAAAGCATAATGACATTAGAGGTGGTCTATAATAAAGCATAATGACATTAGAGCTGGTCTATAATAAAGCATAATGACATTAGAGCTGGTCTATAATAAAGAAAGCATAATGACATTAGAGCAGGTCTATAATAAAGCATAATGACATTAGAGCTGGTCTATAATAAAGAAAGCATAATGACATTAGAGCTGGTCTATAATAAAGAAAGCATAATGACATTAGAGCAGGTCTATAATAAAGCATAATGTCATTAGAGCTGGTCTATAATAAAGAAAGCATAATGACGTTAGAGCTGGTCTATAATAAAGAAAGCATAATGACATTAGAGCTGGTCTATAATAAAGAAAGCATAATGACATTAGAGCTGGTCTATAATAAAGAAAGCATAATGACATTAGAGCTGGTCTATAATAAAGCATAATGACATTAGAGCTGGTCTATAATAAAGAAAGCATAATGACATTAGAGCTGGTCTATAATAAAGCATAATGACATTAGAGCTGGTCTATAATAAAGAAAGCATAATGACATTAGAGCTGGTCTATAATAAAGAAAGCATAATGACATTAGAGCTGGTCTATAATAAAGCATAATGACATTAGAGCTGGTCTATAATAAAGAAAGCATAATGACGTTAGAGCTGGTCTATAATAAAGAAAGCATAATGACATTAGAGCTTGTCTATAATAAAGAAAGCATAATGACATTAGAGCTGGTCTATAATAAAGAAAGCATAATGACATTAGAGCTGGTCTATAATAAAGCATAATGACATTAGAGCTGGTCTATAATAAAGCATAATGACATTAGAGCTGGTCTATAATAAAGAAAGCATAATGACATTAGAGCTGGTCTATAATAAAGCATAATGACATTAGAGCTGGTCTATAATAAAGAAAGCATAATGACATTAGAGCTGGTCTATAATAAAGAAAGCATAATGACATTAGAGCTGGTCTATAATAAAGCATAATGACATTAGAGCTGGTCTATAATAAAGAAAGCATAATGACATTAGAGCTGGTCTATAATAAAGAAAGCATAATGACATTAGAGCTGGTCTATAATAAAGAAAGCATAATGACATTAGAGCTGGTCTATAATAAAGAAAGCATAATGACATTAGAGCTGGTCTATAATAAAGAAAGCATAAGGACATTAGAGCTGGTCTATAATAAAGAAAGCATAATGACATTAGAGCTGGTCTATAATAAAGCATAATGACATTAGAGCTGGTCTATAATAAAGAAAGCATAATGACGTTAGAGCTGGTCTATAATAAAGAAAGCATAATGACATTAGAGCTGGTCTATAATAAAGAAAGCATAATGTCATTAGAGCTGGTCTATAATAAAGAAAGCATAATGACATTAGAGCTGGTCTATAATAAAGAAAGCATAATGACATTAGAGCTGGTCTATAATAAAGCATAATGACATTAGAGCTGGTCTATAATAAAGAAAGCATAATGACGTTAGAGCTGGTCTATAATAAAGCATAATGACGTTAGAGCTGGTCTATAATAAAGCATAATGACGTTAGAGCTGGTCTATAATAAAGAAAGCATAATGACATTAGAGCTGGTCTATAATAAAGAAAGCATAATGACATTAGAGCTGGTCTATAATAAAGCATAATGACATTAGAGCAGGTCTATAATAAAGCATAATGACATTAGAGCTGGTCTATAATAAAGAAAGCATAATGACATTAGAGGTGGTCTATAATAAAGCATAATGACATTAGAGCTGGTCTATAATAAAGAAAGCATAATGACAGAGCTGGTCTATAATAAAGAATTGATTAAAACAAAGTTTGGTTTTATGAAGACAACATTGTAATGACGTTAGAGAATCGTCTCTGGTTGAATTGTGAGTAAAAGAATCAGGGCGATGACAGCGTCAAGCCTTAGAGGACTGGTCCCTCTCTTCTCTCTTTTTACATCCTCAACTCTATCCTCTCCCCGTCACTCTTCCTCTGTACACTACTTACATCATCAACTCTATCCTCTTCCTCTGTACACTACTTACATCATCAACTCTATCCTCTTCCTCTGTACACTGCTTACATCATCAACTCTATCCTCTTCCTCTGTACACTGCCTACATCATCAACTCTATCCTCTTCCTCTGTACACTGCTTACATCATCAACTCTATCCTCTTCCTCTCTACACTGCTTACATCATCAACTCTATCCTCTTCCTCTGTACACTGCTTACATCATCAACTCTATCCTCTTCCTCTGTACACTGCCTACATCATCAACTCTATCCTCTTCTTCTCTACACTGCTTACATCATCAACTCTATCCTCTTCCTCTGTACACTGCTTACATCATCAACTCTATCCTCTTCCTCTGTACACTGCTTACATCATCAACTCTATCCTCTTCCTCTGTACACTGCTTACATCATCAACTCTATCCTCTTCCTCTGTACACTGCCTACATCATCAACTCTATCCTCTTCCTCTGTACACTGCCTACATCATCAACTCTATCCTCTTCCTCTGTACACTGCTTACATCATCAACTCTATCCTCTTCCTCTGTACACTGCCTACATCATCAACTCTATCCTCTTCCTCTGTACACTGCCTACATCATCAACTCTATCCTCTTCCTCTGTACACTGCTTACATCATCAACTCTATCCTCTTCCTCTGTACACTGCTTACATCATCAACTCTATCCTCTTCCTCTGTACACTGCCTACATCATCAACTCTATCCTCTTCCTCTGTACACTGCCTACATCATCAACTCTATCCTCTTCCTCTGTACACTGCTTACATCATCAACTCTATCCTCTATCTCAGTGCTTAACTCTCCATGCTTTTTTAAATGTCTATCTATTCCTTTTAGTCACACAGTATCTCACCGTTTCTTTTCCCCTCCATCCCTGCCTCCCTCCCTCCCTCCTTCTTACTTTATATGCCTCCCTATACTCCTCACCTTTCCTCCCTCGCTTAACCTCTCCATCCTTCTCTCTCTGTCTCTCCCTCCCTTCTTTTTTTCTCTCTCAGATTCTCCTCTATCTCACTTCGTGGGGCCATGTGGAGCATCAGTCCTGGGAGAGTAGGTTGCTTGGCACCAATTATTTCATTTATTTACACTTTCTCTCTCTGCCTTCCTTTCTCCCTCTCTCAACCCACACTGCCTTATCCCTACCTCTCTCAACCCACACTACCTTATCCCTCACTCTCTCAACCCACATTGCCTTATCCCCCACTCTCTCAACCCACACTGCCTTATCCCCCACTCTCTCAACCCACACTGCCTTATCCCCCACTCTCTCAACCCACACTGCCTTATCCCCACTCTCTCAACCCACACTACCTTATCCCTCACTCTCTCAACCCACACTGCCTTATCCCCCACTCTCTCAACCCACACTACCTTATCCCTCACTCTCTCAACCCACACTGCCTTATCCCTCCCTCTCTCAACCCACACTACCTTATCCCTCACTCTCTCAACCCACATTGCCTTATCCCCCACTCTCTCAACCCACACTGCCTTATCCCCCACTCTCTCAACCCACATTACCTTATCCCCCACTCTCTCAATCCACACTACCTTATCCCCCACTCTCTCAACCCACATTGCCTTATCCCCCACTCTCTCAACCCACACTGCCTTATCCCCCACTCTCTCAACCCCCACTACCTTATCCCCCACTCTCTCAACCCACACTACCTTATCCCCCACTCTCTCAACCCACACTGCCTTATCCCCCACTCTCTCAACCCACACTACCTTATCCCCCACTCTCTCAGCCCACACTGCCTTATCCCCCACTCTCTCAACCCACACTGCCTTATCCCCCACTCTCTCAACCCACACTACCTTATCCCCCACTCTCTCAACCCACACTGCCTTATCCCCCACTCTCTCAACCCACACTGCCTTATCCCTCACTCTCTCAACCCACACTGCCTTATCCCCCACTCTCTCAACCCACATTGCCTTATCCCCCACTCTCTCAACCCACACTACCTTATCCCCCACTCTCTCAACCCACACTGCCTTATCCCCCACTCTCTCAACCCACACTGCCTTATCCCCCACTCTCTCAACCCACACTGCCTTATCCCCCACTCTCTCAACCCACACTCCCTTATCCCCCACTCTCTCAACCCACACTGACTTATCCCCCACTCTCTCAACCCACACTGCCTTATCCCTCACTCTCTCAACCCACACTGCCTTATCCCTCACTCTCTCAACCCACACTGCCTTATCCCCCACTCTCTCAACCCACACTGCCTTATCCCCCACTCTCTCAACCCACACTGCCTTATCCCCCACTCTCTCAACCCACACTGCCTTATCCCCCACTCTCTCAACCCACACTGCCTTATCCCCCACTCTCTCAACCCACACTGACTTATCCCCCACTCTCTCAACCCACACTGCCTTATCCCTCACTCTCTCAACCCACACTGCCTTATCCCCCACTCTCTCAACCCACACTGCCTTATCCCCCACTCTCTCAACCCACACTACCTTATCCCCCACTCTCTCAACCCACACTGCCTTATCCCCCACTCTCTCAACCCACACTGCCTTATCCCTCACTCTCTCAACCCACACTGCCTTATCCCCCACTCTCTCAACCCACATTGCCTTATCCCCCACTCTCTCAACCCACACTGCCTTATCCCCCACTCTCTCAACCCACACTGCCTTATCCCCCACTCTCTCAACCCACACTGCCTTATCCCCCACTCTCTCAACCCACACTACCTTATCCCCCACTCTCTCAACCCACACTGCCTTATCCCCCACTCTCTCAACCCACACTGCCTTATCCCTCACTCTCTCAACCCACACTGCCTTATCCCCCACTCTCTCAACCCACATTGCCTTATCCCCCACTCTCTCAACCCACACTACCTTATCCCCCACTCTCTCAACCCACACTGCCTTATCCCCCACTCTCTCAACCCACACTGCCTTATCCCCCACTCTCTCAACCCACACTGCCTTATCCCCCACTCTCTCAACCCACACTCCCTTATCCCCCACTCTCTCAACCCACACTGACTTATCCCCCACTCTCTCAACCCACACTGCCTTATCCCTCACTCTCTCAACCCACACTGCCTTATCCCTCACTCTCTCAACCCACACTGCCTTATCCCCCACTCTCTCAACCCACACTGCCTTATCCCCCACTCTCTCAACCCACACTGCCTTATCCCCCACTCTCTCAACCCACACTGCCTTATCCCTCACTCTCTCAACCCACACTGCCTTATCCCCCACTCTCTCAACCCACACTGCCTTATCCCCCACTCTCTCAACCCACACTGCCTTATCCCTCACTCTCTCAACCCACACTGCCTTATCCCTCACTCTCTCAACCCACACTGCCTTATCCCTCACTCTCTCAACCCACACTGCCTTATCCCTCACTCTCTCAACCCACACTGACTTATCCCCCACTCTCTCAACCCACACTGACTTATCCCCCACTCTCTCAACCCACACTGCCTTATCCCTCACTCTCTCAACCTATCACAAACTCTCTTGCTTACGCACACTCACTGTTTCTCTCTCTCTCTCTTTCTCTCTAATCCTCTAGCCCCCTCTGCCCACACATCTCCACAACAGCATCTCTGAGCCAATCGTTATGCACAACCGTGCAAGAGTCAATCACAATTCAACACGGCTGCCCCCGAGAGCCAATGGGAGCCTCCAGACTCCAAATGGGAGCCAATCATCTTCCCGGTGATTCATCAGCTGAAAGTGGGTAGTAATCAGTGTTACATGGTTGCTGGGGCTAAGCCAATCAAATGTACATGTGCAGTATCCTTGGTAACATGGTTGGTTTTATGTAACGGGAGGCTAAAATTACTGCAGCAGCGTGAATAGCTTGGTGCAGTATTGATGGAAGGGTGAAACATGGTTTTACTCCTGAATACCTCCTGTGTGTCGGTTAGGTAACAAGTGCAGGTACTTTAGGTCAGAGGGCATAACATATGTCAGCTACAGGCCAGGGTTAGAGTAGATAGTGGGAGTGTGGAGAGCTGTCAAAGAGTATTATGGAGTGTCAGTGTGTGTGTGTGTGTGTGTGGGGGGGTCGGTCCCTGAAAGTGTGTGTCTTGGACCCCCTTGGCAGACAGGGCATCTCTCCCACATTACTGTAGAACAGTATTATTCAAACCTTTTCAGCGGGGACCCCATTCTTTCCACCAGAATTTCTGGTGAATTTTCTTCCCCATAATTTCTCGCAACCCCACCCTAACCCAAATATGACACAACCTTAAAATCTGTACATTTTTACATCAACAAATAACCTTCATTATAGTTTCTTCTCTTATCAAAATACATTTACTCAATAAAATTGTATTTGTTTGTATTATCTTTCTGAAAAACGTTGTATATTGTCCCATACAATAATCTGTACTCTAAATGTTTTGTTCCGTTTTATTGACCCCACTGATGTTCCCCTAGCGGGGTCGCGACCCCGACTTTGAATACCACTGCTGTAGAATATGATATGATGCTAATGTGGCTTTTTGCATGCATACACATTCACAAGCATATCATACATGCATGAAAAGCATACTAACACACACACACACACTGTACAACGTAGGGACGGGAATACTCACGTAAGCTTCATAGTCACACGACTGGAAGATGAGTTTCTCAGGGTGGTGCTGCCAGTACTGCACTGGAGTGGACGAGGTGGCCTCGTTGGGAGGACGCAACGTGATTGGCTCGCACCACTCGCCTTGCTGTAACGACAGCCAATGGCAAGATCAGACACAGGCCACGGATGAGGAATCACAGCCGATTACAAGGAAAAGGATTGGGCACAAACTTAAGTCAAGCATATTCTGAGCTGACATATCTAGTCTGTCAGATATGTGCTGCCGTTTGCTCCTAACCACATGGCACTTCTATGATGTAACAGGTTCAATCCAGACTGACTGAACATGAAAAGCTTAACAGCAACGCTTCAACAACATTTCAAAAACATTTTGAGTCCCTCACTGTGTTTCTATGGACCCTCCTCTCCTAATGCTAAGTGCGTTTTAACAGTCTTAGAAGGGTCATATTTAAATGGATTAATTTAATTCCCCTAGCTAGTGCTATGATGCTAACACCTCCCCTAGCACTGTGTGGAAAATCCCCTGTCCTTCTTTCTTTCATCCTTTTCAACAGAAACAGGAAATGGATATATATTTAGATACAGTACTTTTCCCTTAGCCAATATGTTCTAAAAAAAATGGAAATGATTATGAGTAAATGGATTTGTATTATCAACAAGTATAATGTACATTTATATCACGTACATTGACAGTTGACTGTTTGACTGTTCGTCACGTACATTGACATTGTCACGTACATTGACAACAACAGTATTTGATGCACACTAGCATCACAGACAACTTACAGTATCATTTCTTGCAGAAGGTCTTTCTCCAACATCATGAGACTGATAAATAAATAGAAATAAGATCCAGGATCAGGACAACAAGAAGTTGGTTGATAACATAGAGTTGGATAGAGGGTGCACTTGCCACAAAGCCTGTTTTAGCATGGGCAGCGCCATTGAGGAATTTCATCAATGGAGATAGCCCTCAATGGCGCTGCCAATGCCGTCATAGAAACCATTAAGGCAAATATGCAAAGCTGTGGGCTCTATCCAACTCTATGGTTTATAATAATCAAGCAGATGATAATCACACAGGCAATGTTTACAACAAGGCTGGAGTGTGAGGAAATCCTCCCATCACAGTTTCATAATCAAAGTCCCATGACAGGTGCTGATACACTACTATACGGGAGTGCTTGTTTGTTTGTGTGTCACATCCATCTGCGTCTTAATGAGATACTCTGGAGGTGAGGTAATCAGGAATAATGACCTCGGGGTAAATAGCTGCAGGGTGAGCCCTAAAGGAGGATCAGAACAGGTAATCTACTCCAAGACACTGGGCTACTCTAACTGATCTAAATGACAGAGATAGATAGGGGGGGCAGAGAGCGAGAGGGGGGGGGGACAGAGAGAGACGGGGGGGGGGGGAGAGGGAAAGAAAGAGAGATGGGGAGAGACAAAGATAGAGCCAATTATATAAAGAACAGAAAGAGCACAGAGAAAGAGAGAGAGCCTCATTATCCCTGTAATGGGGCCCAGGGCATGATCTCTGACTGCCTCAGTAGTAATGGGGGGAGTAGGGCATGATCTCTGACTGCCTCAGTAGCAATGGGGGGAGTAGGACATGATCTCTGACTGCCTCAGTAGCAATGGGGGGAGTAGGGCATGATCTCTGACTGCCTCAGGAGCAATGGGGGGAGTAGGACATGATCTCTGACTGCCTCAGTAGCAATGTTGGGAGTAGGACATGATCTCTGACTGCCTCAGTAGTAATGGGGGGAGTAGGGCATGATCTCTGACTGCCTCAGTAGCAATGGGGGGAGTAGGGCATGATCTCTGACTGTCTCAGTAGCAATGGGGTGGAGTGGGGCATGATCTCTGACTGCCTCAGTAGTAATGGGGGGAGTGGGGCATGATCTCTGACTGCCTCAGTAGTAATGGGGAGGGAGCAGGGCATGATCTCTGACTGCCTCAGTAGTAATGGGGAGGGAGCAGGGCATGATCTCTGACTGCCTCAGTAGTAATGGGGAGGGAGCAGGGCATGATCTCTGACTGCCTCAGTAGTAATGGGGGGAGTAGGGCATGATCTCTGACTGCCTCAGTAGTAATGGGGAGGGAGCAGGGCATGATCTCTGACTGACTCAGTAGCAATGGGGGGAGTAGGGCATGATCTCTGACTTCCTCAGTAGCAATGGGGGGAGTAGGGCATGATCTCTGACTGCCTCAGTAGTAATGGGGAGGGAGCAGGGCATGATCTCTGACTGTCTCAGTAGTAATGGGGGGAGTAGGGCATGATCTCTGACTGCCTCAGTAGTAATGGGGGGAGTAGGGCATGATCTCTGACTGCCTCAGTAGCAATGGGGGGAGTAGGGCATGATCTCTGACTGCCTCAGGAGCAATGGGGAGGGAGCAGGGCTTGATCTCTGACTGTCTCAGTAGTAATGGGGGGAGTGGGGCATGATCTCTGACTGCCTCAGTAGTAATGGGGGGAGTGGGGCATGATCTCTGACTGCCTCAGTAGTAATGGGGAGGGAGCAGGGCATGATCTCTGACTGCCTCAGTAGTAATGGGGGGAGTAGGGCATGATCTCTGACTGCCTCAGTAGCAATGGGGGGAGTAGGACATGATCTCTGACTGCCTCAGTAGCAATGGGGGGAGTAGGGCATGATCTCTGACTGCCTCAGTAGTAATGCGGAGGGAGCAGGGCATGATCTCGGACTGTCTCAGTAGTAATGGGGGGAGTAGGGCATGATCTCTGACTGACTCAGTAGTAATGGGGGGAGTAGGGCATGATCGCTGACTGACTCAGTAGTAATGGGGGGAGTAGGGCATGATCTCTGACTGCCTCAGTAGTAATGGGGGGAGTAGGACATGATCTCTGACTGACTCAGTAGTAATGGGGGGAGTAGGGCATGATCTCTGACTGACTCAGTAGTAATGGGGGGAGTAGGGCATGATCTCTGACTGCCTCAGTAGTAATGGGGGGAGTAGGGCATGATCTCTGACTGACTCAGTAGTAATGGGGGGAGTAGGGCATGATCCCTGACTGCCTCAGTAGTAATGGGGGGGAGTAGGGCATGATCTCTGACTGCCTCAGTAGTAATGGGGAGGGAGCAGGGCATGATCTCTGACTGACTCAGTAGTAATGGGGAGGGAGCAGGGCATGATCTCTGACTGACTCAGTAGTAATGGGGGGAGTAGGGCATGATCTCTGACTGCCTCAGTAGTAATGGGGAGGGAGCAGGGCATGATCTCTGACTGCCTCAGTAGTAATGGGGGGAGTAGGGCATGATCTCTGACTGCCTCAGTAGTAATGGGGGGAGTAGGGCATGATCTCTGACTGCCTCAGTAGTAATGGGGGGAGTAGGGCATGATCTCTGACTGCCTCAGTAGCAATGGGGAGGGAGCAGGGCATGATCTCTGACTGCCTCAGTAGTAATGGGGGGAGTAGGGCATGATCTCTGACTGCCTCAGTAGTAATGGGGGGAGTAGGACATGATCTCTTACTGACTCAGTAGTAATGGGGAGGGAGCAGGGCATGATCTCTGACTGCCTCAGTAGTAATGGGGGGAGTAGGGCATGATCTCTGACTGCCTCAGTAGTAATGGGGGGAGTAGGACATGATCTCTGACTGACTCAGTAGTAATGGGGGGAGTAGGGCATGATCTCTGACTGCCTCAGTAGTAATGGGGGGAGTAGGGCATGATCTCTGACTGCCTCAGTAGTAATGGGGAGGGAGCAGGGCATGATCTCTGACTGCCTCAGTAGCAATGGGGAGGGAGCAGGGCATGATCTCTGACTGCCTCAGTAGTAATGGGCGGAGAGGCAATGTGGAGGGAAAAGGGGGAGAAAGGGAGAGATGAGGAAGGAAAGAGTGGAAAGTAAAACATCAGAGAGAGAGAGTATATGAGAGTGAGAGGAATAGAAGATTCTCCATAATGATCCCCTCTACACGACCTTGCTGACTCACTGCACTCACCTGAGTGCTGCTCTAAAGAGGCCAATGTTGTGAGTTGTGACACAAACGCACTTCAAGGAGTCAGTCGTGTAGAAACATAAGTGTGTGTCTGGTGCGACAAGCTCTGTGAATCACACACACTCTCACACACACTCCGGATGGACCCTAATCGGGTTAGGGTCCATCCGGACCCCTTGAAGTGCATTTGTGTCACGACTTACAACATTGGCCTCTTTAGAGCAGCACTCAGGTGAGTGCAGTGAGTCAGCAAGGTCGTGTAGAGGGGATCATTATGGAGAATCTTCTATTCCTCTCACTCTCATATACTCTCTCTCTCTGATGTTTTACTTTCCACTCTTTCCTTCCTCATCTCTCCCTTTCTCCCCCTTTTCCCTCCACATTGCCTCTCCGCCCAGATCAAAGGAACGCTTAAGAGAAGCTGCTCTCCCAGATGCCTCTGATTCGCCGACCGTGCTTTCATAGGTTGGTGGAGAGGTTCAATAGGATGATCATGGATTTTGGTAGAGAGGTTACCATACTGTACCATGCATGCTAATATTCAGTGCATTCGGAAAGTATTCAGTCCCCTTGACTTTCCACATTTTGTTAAGTTACAGCCTTATTCAAAAATATATATATATTTTTTCAAAATCAATCTACACACAATACCCCACAATGACAAAGCAAAAACAGTTTTTTAGAAATGTTTACACATGAATTAAAAACAAAAACTGAAATATCACATTTACATAAGTATTCAGACCCTTTACTCAGTACTTTGTTGAAGCACCTTCAGCAGCGATTACAGCCTCAAGTCTTCTTGGGTATGACACTACAAGCTTGGCACACCTGTATTTGTGGAGTTTCTTCCATTCTTCTCTGCAGATCCTCTCAAGCTCTGTCAGGTTGGATGGGGAGCGACGCTACACAGCTATTTTCAGGTCTCTCCAGAGATGCTCGATCAGGTTCAAGTCCGGGCTCTGGCTGGGCCACTCAAAGACATTCAGAGACTTGTCCCAAAGCCACTCCTGCGTAGTCTTGGCTGTGTGCTTAGGGTCGTTGTCCTGTCGGAAGTTAAACCTTCACCCCAGTCTGAGGTCCTGAGTGCTCTGGTGCAGGCTTTCATCAAGGATCTCTCTGTACATTGCTCCGTTCATCTTTGGCTCAATCCTGACTAGTCTCCCAGTCCCTGCTGCTGAAAAACATCCACACAGCATGATGCTGCCATCACCATGCTTCACCGTAGGGATGGTGCCAGGTTTCCTCCAGACGTGACACTTAGCATTCAGGCCAAAGAGTTAAATCTTGGTTTCAGACCAGAGAAGCTTGTTTCTCATGGTCTGAGAGTCTTTAAGTGCCTTTTGGCAAACTCCAAGTGGGCTGTCATGTGCCTTTTACTGAGGAGTGGCTTCCATCTGGCCACTCTATCATAAAGGCCTGATTGGTGGCGTGCTACAGAGATGGTTGTCCTTCTGGAAGGTTCTCCCATCTTCACAGAGGAACTCTAGAGCTCTGTTAGAGTGACCATTGGGTTCTTGGTCACCTCCCTGACTAAGGCCCTTCTCCCTCGATTTCTCAGTTTGGCCGGGCGGACAGCTCTAGGAAGAGTCATAGTAGTTCCAAACTTTTTCCATTTAAGAATGATGGAGGCCACTGTGTTGTTGCAGATCTTCAATGCTGCAGAATTCTTTTGCTACCCTTCCCCAGATCTGTGCCTCGACACAATCCTGTCTCTGAGCTCTACGGACAATTCCTTCGACCTCATGGCTTGGTTTTTGCTCTGACATGCACTGTGGGACCTTATATAGACAGATGTGTGCCTTTCCAAATCATGTCCAATCAACTTAATATACCACAGGTGGACTCCAATCAAGTTGTAGAAACATCTCAAGGCTGATCAATGGAAACAGGATGCACCGGAGCTCAATTTCGAGTCTCATAGCAAAGGGTCTGAATACTTATGTAAATAAAGTATTTCTGTTTTTAATTTTTTATAAATTATCAAACATGTCTAAAAACCTGTTTTCGCTTTGTCATTATGGGGTATTGTGTGTAAAGTGATGAGGAAAACATGTTATTTAATACATTTTAGAATGAGGCTGTAACATAACAAAATGTTGTGTGCATCTGCACGCACAGTGAGGCGAAGACTTTTGGAGGATGGCCTGGTGTCAAGAAGGGCAGCAAAGAAGCCACTTCTCTCCAGGAAAAATATCAGGGACAGACTGATATTCTGTAAAAGGTACAGGGATTGGACTGCTGAGGACTGGGGTAAAGTCATTTTCTCTGATGAATCCCCTTTCCGATTGTTTGGGGCATCCGGAAAAAAACTTGTCCGGAGAAGACAAGGTGAGCGCTACCATCAGTCCTGTGTCATGCCAACAGTAAAGCATCCTGAGACCATTCATGTGTGGGGTTTGTTCTCAGCCAAGGGAGTGGGCTCACTCACAATTTTGCCTAAGAACACAGCCATGAATAAAGAATGGTACCCTGATGAAGACAGCTTAGCTGTCGAAACGTTGGTTATTAAAATTTTTGCATCTGAGCTCTTAGAGTGTGCGGCTTTCCTTTATTTTCTAAAGAATGGTACCAACACATCCTCCGAGAGCAACTTCTCCCAACCATCCAGGAACAGTTTGGTGACGAACAATGCCTTTTCCAGCACGATGGAGCACCTTGCCATAAGGCAAAAGTGATAACTAAGTGGCTCGGGGAACAAAACATCGATATTTTGGGTCCATGGCCAGGAAACTCCTCAGACCTTAATCCCATTGAGAACGTGTGGTCCTATCCTCAATTCTGACAAACTCCAAGCATTGATTATGCAAGAATGGGCTGCCATCAGTCAGGATGTGGCCCAGAAGTTAATTGACAGCATGCCAGGGCGGATTGCAGAGGTCTTGAAAAAGAATGTTCAACACTGCAAATATTGACTCATTGCATCAACTTCATGTAATTGTCAATAAAAGCCTTTGACACTTATGAAACGCTTGTAATTATACTTCAGTGTTCCATAGTAACATCTGACAAAAATATCTAAAGACACGGAGGCAGCAGACTTTGTGAAAATTAACATTTGTGTCAGTCTCAAAACTTTTGGCCACGACTGTATATATATGTATTTTTTTTATAATTGTTGTTGGACATAAAATAAATGATCTCAAAGGGATTTTAATTTGTTCCCAAGTACAGTACTTTCCACGTATAAATAGAGGCATATGTGATCTTATCCCAAAATAATCAAGGTTTGAAATTATTCTATTTTTATCTAATACTTTATCTGTTTGGGATTCTTGCGGTCAATTTGCAGTGTACAAATGATTTATAACATCGTTCTGCCCCCCAACCATCTGAGAGGATGAATGATATGTCATATTATATTAGTCATCATGGTTTCATAGTTTGGTAAAGACGTCAAATAGGGACACACAGGAAATGACTTGTGAGAGGCTGCTGTCTATTCCTCTCCCTTTCTTCCCTTCCTTCCTTCCCTCCCTTCCTCCCCCTCTTCTCCTTCCTCCCCTTCCTCCCCTCCCCCCTCTCACCATGCTGACTTGGGCCATCTGCCGCTCCAGTTTGGAGCGAGGCATCTCCTCTAAGTAGTTGTCGTTGGAGCGCTGGCGGCGCCGTGCGTCCGCCTGCATGATGAGGTGCTGCACGTCCAACGAGCCCCCAGGGACGCCCGCCGTGGTGTATGCAGCCTGGCCCGGAAGGATCTGGGGAGGGGTGTTGCAGCCACCGGGCTCCTGGGAGGATGGATGGACAGAAGGGAGGGGTTATTAAATGGTGGTGAAGTGTGCCATGTGATGCTTTTGAGGCTCCATGATAGGCTGTATCTAGAAAAGGAGAGGTCAAATGTCAAGACTGCCACTACTGGCTATTCCCAATGTGGGCATGCCTCAAGGGGGGGCTCAAATTAGGGTAGACAATAATGGTATAATGATTCCACTACATAGTGATTGCCTTGCTAACCTGTTATCTCATTATTTTCACTAGCATACCTCTTAAAATGAAGCTGCTGTGTTGAGCATGCATTCTAAGTGGTATCTAGCGGTATGCTTTTGGATCGTGGCAATATGCTATGCTGAATAAACCTTCAGCCTCCTCTCTGTTTGCTAGCCTGGCTCTGGACGTGCACATCAGACTAGATTTGCAGTGGAGACACAGCCCAGCCCCTCTGTCTGGACCGATTTGTTAAATGGAATGAAAGCAGGCGTCTGGGCCTTGAGAGGCTGCAGAGGAGCAGCCACATCTTGGCTGCCGGATCAAATTGAGTCCCAGGAGGTGAAGCATTTCCCGGGCCTTTGTTAGTTGAACATTAGACCCATACACACTGGGGAATGGAATCCAGCATCTTGTAATTAGTATCCAGGACCGGCAGGGAGAGGGGAAACTGCGGTGCTATTGTGGTCCTGGCGGCATCCATTTTGTGTCTGCCGGGAGACTTGTGAAGGCTAACAACAGCAGTGGAGATATTTCCCCTAAGCTCACTGAATCTCTGTGTGCTGTCTCTAGGACTACTACCATCTGGGAGGGAAGAGAGTGAGGACACACACACACACACACACACACACACACACACACACACACACACACACACACACACACGTACGTACACTGCACACACGTACACATGCACTGCACACACACAAACACACACACACACACACACGTACGTACACTGCACACACGTACACATGCACTGCACACACACACATACGTACACTGCACACACATACACACACACACACAAACACACTGACCCGTAGGGAGATGGCCCGTGGGGGTTTCTGTGGAGGGTCTTGGTGAAGCCTGTCTCCCAGCGAGGCCAGGATTCTCTTCCTGTGTCCTATCAGACTGACCTTCAACACCTAGGGAGGAAGAGAGACGCAGGTCAACAACCTATCAACACAACTGTTAGAACACAAATATCAACATGTATTTAACATGGAATCAACTAAGCATGTAATAAGCCCTCACTGAAGTAAAACCCAGTTATGAGAGTGTTGGATTCAAATCCTACCTCTATTGGTAGTGAGGCACTCTGGAATAATACAAAGACCACAATAATAAACTGACAACAACACATTTATAACAATGGTGATATGGTGACATCATATGTGACTGAATGAGGTAAAACCAGATGTTGTAATCAGAGGAGGCTGGTGGGAGGAGCTATAGGAGGACAGGCTGATCATAATGGCTGGAATGGAATAAATGGAATGGGGTCAAACATGTGGTTTCTATACATTTGATGTGTTTGATACCGTTAAACTGATTCCCTTCCAGCCATTACAATGAGCCCGTCCTCCTATAGCTCCTCCCACCAGCCTCCTCTGGTTGTAATAAGCAAAACATATGAGTGTTTCTATTAAACATTAATATATTCAAATAACCGGGCTTTCAAAGAAGGCACAATGAGTCATAATGGTAAAAACACAGAGCAGAACATATGTAACATCATTACTAGAATTATTATCACATAAAGGCACCAGCCTGGTCCACTGTTACAAGGTAATTAGGTTTGCAGTGAAACACACACACACACACACACACACACACACACACTTTTTAGTTTGGTTTGTCCTTCCTGTCACATTCTGCAGGGGGTTTAAAGGGCTGCCAAAAGACTGGCTCCAACACCCTAGATGTGGGTGTGTGTGTGGCTCATACACTGTCTTGGCAGTAAGCTCTTCTCCCAAAAGGCAGTGGATGTAAGTGTGTGTTGGTGTGTGTGATGTGCATCAATGAAGGATGTGTGTGTGGATAAGAGGACAGAGGATGTAGGTGTGTGGTGTGTTCCAGCTAGAGAGTTGGTAATTATAGTGAGTCTGAGACCTAGCCGTGAGTCTAAAGACTCTCCCTACGCTACCTCCATTACCTAACACGCACGCACGCACGCACGCACGCACGCACGCACGCACGCACACACACACACACACACACACACACACACACACACACACACACACACACACACACACACACACACACACACACACACACACACACGTGTTATTGATTCCTTCCTCTCCAGCCCTCACTCACCAATTACTGGCCCGCATCTGTTACCCCACACATTTAAGAGCAACCAAAAGAGAATTCTAAATAAACTCAAATGATTCATTTCCCAATGCAGAAACAAGAAGAACATGTATTTTCCTATACAGGAAACCCAGATTGCGGCTTTGATTGAATAGATACTATATGTTATAATTATGGCCATCGGCCATATGAAAAGCACCATATTTAAATGTTAATGCCACACTATGAAATAATCAATGGTCTTTTTTAAATAGAGGAGTGTTCGGCTAAACAAACAGGCTCTAAACATTCAGGCAGTTCAAAAAATAAGAGAACGGCTTGATCATCGTCTAACACTGTTCTCTCTTCCAGAAAAAAATGATTCTAATCGGCAAAATTACCATGATCAAAGACGTGCATTTATATGTCATTCTGGGTTTTGATGGTTGGAGATTTCATTGGCATATTTTGTGAGGCTATCGCTCTCTCTCTCTCTCTGTCTGTTACACAAACACACGTAAGCAGATCCAATTATTAGCCAGCTCCATTCTCCCTCTTTCTCCTCACGTCACACACACATCTTGTTCTTTGTTTGACCAAAACATATGCTATTCAGATCCTGGGGGAGTACATTACAATGTTAACTCAATGGACGAGGACTGAAATGTAACCTGACCAGTTACTGTTAGCTCTCTCTCTACCCCAACAGTATGTATGTGTTCTCTCCACAGTATGTGTGTGTTCTCTCTACAGTACGTATGTGTTCTCTCTACAGTATGTATGTGTTCTCTCTACAGTATGTATGTGTTCTCTCTACAGTACGTATGTGTTCTCTCTACAGTACGTATGTGTTCTCTCTACAGAATGTATGTGTTCTCTCTACAGTACGTATGTGTTCTCTCTACAGTACGTATGTGTTCTCTCTACAGTATGTATGTGTTCTCTCTACAGAACCTATGTGTTCTCTCTACAGTATGTATGTGTTCTCTCTACAGTATGTATGTGTTCTCTCTACAGTATGTATGTGTTCTCTCTACAGTATGTATGTGTTCTCTCTACAGTATGTATGTGTTCTCTCTACAGTACGTATGTGTTCTCTCTACAGTACGTATGTGTTCTCTCTACAGTATGTATGTGTTCTCTCTACAGTATGTATGTGTTCTCTCTACAGTACGTATGTGTTCTCTCTACAGTACGTATGTGTTCTCTCTACAGTATGTATGTGTTCTCTCTACAGTATGTATGTGTTCTCTCTACAGTACGTATGTGTTCTCTCTACAGTATGTATGTGTTCTCTCTACAGTACGTATGTGTTCTCTCTACAGTACGTGTGTGTTCTCTCTACAGTATGTGTGTGTTCTCTCTACAGTATGTGTGTTTTCTCTACAGTATGTGCGTGTTCTCTCTACAGTACGTGTGTGTTCTCTCTACAGTACGTGTGTGTTCTCTCAATAGCATGTGTGTTCTCTCAATAGCATGTGTGTTCTCTCTACAGTACGTGTGTGTTCTCTCTACAGTATGTGTGTTCTCTCTACAGTATGTGTGTGTTCTCTCTACAGTATGTGTGTGTTCTCTCTACAGTATGTGTGTGATCTCTCTACAGTATGTGTGTTCTCTCAACAGCATGTGTGTGTTCTCTGTACAGTATGTCTGTGTTCTCTCTACAGTATGTGTGTTCTCTCTACAGTATGTGTGTTCTCTCTACAGTATGTGTGTGTTCTCTCTACAGTATGTGTGTGTTCTCTCTACAGTATGTGTGTTTTCTCTACAGTATGTGCGTGTTCTCTCTACACTACGTGTGTGTTTTCTCAATAGCATGTGTGTTCTCTCTACAGTACGTGTGTGTTCTCTCTACAGTATGTGTGTTCTCTCTACAGTATGTGCGTGTTCTCTCTACAGTACGTGTGTGTTTTCTCAATAGCATGTGTGTTCTCTCTACAGTACGTGTGTGTTCTCTCTACAGTATGTGTGTTCTCTCTACAGTATGTGTGTTCTCTCTACAGTATGTGTGTGTTCTCTCTACAGTATGTGTGTGATCTCTCTACAGTATGTGTGTTCTCTCAACAGCACGTGTGTGTTCTCTCTACAGTATGTGTGTGTTCTCTCTACAGTATGTGTGTTCTCTCTACAGTATGTGTGTTCTCTCTACAGTATGTGTGTGTTCTCTCTACAGTATGTGTGTTCTCTCTACAGTATGTGTGTTCTCTCTACAGTACGTGTGTGTTCTCTCTACAGTACGTGTGTGTTCTCTCTACAGTACGTATGTGTTCTCTGTACACTATGTGTGTGTTCTCTCTACAGTATCTACAGTATCTGTTCTCTCTACAGTATGTACAGTATATGTTCTCTCTACTGTATGTACAGTATGTGCTCTCTCTTCAGTATGTGTGTGTTCTCTCTACAGTATGTCTAAGAATGTGTTCTCTCTACAGTATCTACAGTATTTGTTCTCTCAACAGTATGTACAGTATATGTTCTCTCTACAGCATGTGTGTGTTGTATCTACAGTTTGTGTTCTCTCTACAGTATCTACAGTATGTGTTCTCTCTACAGTATGCACAGTATGTGTTCTCTCTACAGTATGTGTTCTCTCTACAGTATGTACAGTATGTGTTCTCTCTACAGTATGCACAGTGTGTGTGTTCTCTCTACAGTATGTGTTCTCTCTACAGTATGTACAGTATGTGTTCTCTCTACAGTATGTGTGTGTTCTCTATACAGTAGGTACAGTATGTGTTCTCTCTACAGTATGCATAGTATGTGTTCTCTCTACAGTATGTACAGTATGTGTTCTCTACAGTATGTGCGTGTTCTCTCTACAGTATGTACAGTATGTGTTCTCTCTACAGTATGTACAGTATGTGTTCTCTCTACAGTATGCACAGTATGTGTTCTCTCCACAGTATGTGTGTGTTCTCTCTACAGTATGTACAGTATGTGTTCTCTCTACAGTATGTGTTCTCTCCACAGTGTGTGTGTTCTCTCTACAGTATGTACAGCATGTGTTCTCTCTACAGTATGTACAGTATGTGTTCTCTCTACAGTATGTACAGTATGTGTTCTCTACAGTATGTGCGTGTTCTCTCTACAGTATGTACAGTATGTGTTCTCTCTACAGTATGTACAGTATGTGTTCTCTCTACAGTATGCACAGTATGTGTTCTCTCCACAGTATGTGTGTGTTCTCTCTACAGTATGTACAGCATGTGTTCTCTCTACAGTATGTACAGTATGTGTTCTCTCTACAGTATGTACAGTATGTGTTCTCTACAGTATGTGCGTGTTCTCTCTACAGTATGTACAGTATGTGTTCTCTCCAGTATGTACAGTATGTGTTCTCTCTACAGTATGCACAGTATGTGTTCTCTCCACAGTATGGGTGTGTTCTCTCTACAGTATGTACAGTATGTGTTCTCTCTACAGTATGTGTTCTCTCTACAGTATGCACAGTATGTGTTCTCTCTACAGTATGTACAGTATGTGTTCTCGCTACAGTATGCACAGTATGTGTTCTTTCTACAGTATGTACAGTAGGTGTTCTCTCTACAGTATGCACAGTATGTGTTCTCTCTACAGTATGTACAGTAGTGTTCTCTCCACAGTATCTACAGTATGTGTTCTCTTTACAGTATGTACAGTATGTGTTCTCTCCACAGTATGTACAGTATGTGTTCTCTCTACAGTATGTGTTCTCTCTACAGTATGTACAGTATGTGTTCTCTCTACAGTATGTGTGTGTTCTCTATACAGTAGGTACAGTATGTGTTCTCTCTACAGTATGTACAGTATGTGTTCTCTACAGTATGTGCGTGTTCTCTCTACAGTATGTACAGTATGTGTTCTCTCTACAGTATGTACAGTATGTGTTCTCTCTACAGTATGCACAGTATGTGTTCTCTCCACAGTATGTGTGTGTTCTCTCTACAGTATGTACAGTATGTGTTCTCTCTACAGTATGTGTTCTCTCCACAGTGTGTGTGTTCTCTCTACAGTATGCACAGTATGTGTTCTCTCTACAGTATGTACAGTATGTGTTCTCGCTACAGTATGCACAGTATGTGTTCTTTCTACAGTATGTACAGTAGGTGTTCTCTCTACAGTATGCACAGTATGTGTTCTCTCTACAGTATGTACAGTAGTGTTCTCTCTACAGTATGTACAGTATGTGTTCTCTCTACAGTATGTACAGTATGTGTTCTCTCTACAGTATGTACAGTATGTGTTCTCTCTACAGTATGCACAGTATGTGTTCTCTCTACAGTATGTACAGTATGTGTTCTCTCTACAGTATGTACAGTATGTGTTCTCTCTATAGTATGTGTTCTCTCTACAGTATGTACAGTATGTGTTCTCTCTACAGTATGTACAGTATGTGTTCTCTCTACAGTATGTACAGTATGTGTTCTCTCTACAGTATGCACAGTATGTGTTCTCTCCACAGTATGTGTGTGTTCTCTCTACAGTATGTACAGTATGTGTTCTCTCTACAGTATGTGTTCTCTCCACAGTGTGTGTGTTCTCTCTACAGTATGTACAGCATGTGTTCTCTCTACAGTATGTACAGTATGTGTTCTCTCTACAGTATGTACAGTATGTGTTCTCTACAGTATGTGCGTGTTCTCTCTACAGTATGTACAGTATGTGTTCTCTCTACAGTATGTACAGTATGTGTTCTCTCTACAGTATGCACAGTATGTGTTCTCTCCACAGTATGTGTGTGTTCTCTCTACAGTATGTACAGCATGTGTTCTCTCTACAGTATGTACAGTATGTGTTCTCTCTACAGTATGTACAGTATGTGTTCTCTACAGTATGTGCGTGTTCTCTCTACAGTATGTACAGTATGTGTTCTCTCCAGTATGTACAGTATGTGTTCTCTCTACAGTATGCACAGTATGTGTTCTCTCCACAGTATGTGTGTGTTCTCTCTACAGTATGTACAGTATGTGTTCTCTCTACAGTATGTGTTCTCTCTACAGTATGCACAGTATGTGTTCTCTCTACAGTATGTACAGTATGTGTTCTCGCTACAGTATGCACAGTATGTGTTCTTTCTACAGTATGTACAGTAGGTGTTCTCTCTACAGTATGCACAGTATGTGTTCTCTCTACAGTATGTACAGTAGTGTTCTCTCCACAGTATCTACAGTATGTGTTCTCTTTACAGTATGTACAGTATGTGTTCTCTCTACAGTATGTACAGTATGTGTTCTCTCTACAGTATGTGTTCTCTCTACAGTATGTACAGTATGTGTTCTCTCTACAGTATGTGTGTGTTCTCTATACAGTAGGTACAGTATGTGTTCTCTCTACAGTATGTACAGTATGTGTTCTCTACAGTATGTGCGTGTTCTCTCTACAGTATGTACAGTATGTGTTCTCTCTACAGTATGTACAGTATGTGTTCTCTCTACAGTATGCACAGTATGTGTTCTCTCCACAGTATGTGTGTGTTCTCTCTACAGTATGTACAGTATGTGTTCTCTCTACAGTATGTGTTCTCTCCACAGTGTGTGTGTTCTCTCTACAGTATGTACAGCATGTGTTCTCTCTACAGTATGTACAGTATGTGTTCTCTCTACAGTATGTACAGTATGTGTTCTCTACAGTATGTGCGTGTTCTCTCTACAGTATGTACAGTATGTGTTCTCTCTACAGTATGTACAGTAGTGTTCTCTCTACAGTATGTACAGTATGTGTTCTCTCTACAGTATGTACAGTATGTGTTCTCTCTACAGTATGTACAGTATGTGTTCTCTCTACAGTATGCACAGTATGTGTTCTCTCTACAGTATGTACAGTATGTGTTCTCTCTACAGTATGTACAGTATGTGTTCTCTCTACAGTATGTGTTCTCTCTACAGTATGTACAGTATGTGTTCTCTCTACAGTATGTACAGTATGTGTTCTCTCTACAGTATGTACAGTATGTGTTCTCTCTACAGTATGTACAGTATGTGTTCTCTCTACAGTATGTGTTCTCTCTACAGTATGTACAGTATGTGTTCTCTCCACAGTATGTGTGTGTTCTCTCTACAGTATGTACAGTATGTGTTCTCTCTACAGTATGTGTTCTGTACCTGTGCCTGACTGCACCCTGCTCCCATTTGCATTTAAATGAAATTCATTGTCTGCGTATAGAGACTGAGTGACTGCTACAGTGGCTCTAGCCTACCCTACACGCTCAATATACTCCTTCTTTCACTCTTCCTCTATTGCTTCCATCCCCAACTCCATATTCAATTGCATTCAATCCAATTCAATAAGCTCTGCTGATACGATAAGCCAGTAGGTCACATTGCCAAAGCCAAGACACAGTAGAAATACAAAGGGGAATATTTATATTACACTTAATCATCATAATACACAGCAAAATATCAGTCTCTCTTCTCTCTCTCACTCAATATCATTCTATCGCTCTTCCCTCCTCCCCACCTCTCTCATCCCTTCTTCTGTCTATCTCTGTCTCTGATGGCAAAGTGACAACCCATCTCTATCACTCTTTCTCTCTTTTGCTCGCTCTATTCCTCTCTCAATCCCTCTTTTATTCTCTCTCTCTGTGTCTCTTCAGATTGCAGTGTTTTGCTGGGACATTGCCGGAGGGATCAAGCTGGTTAACTTGCCTTGCGGTGTTGACAGTCTTCCTTTAAATGAAACGGTTTGGGACGTAGCCTCTAGTCGTTGTCTAGAGTCCGTGTGTGTGTGTGTGTGTGTGTGTGTGTGTGTGTGTCTGTGCCTGCGTTCATGTGTATCTCTGTCTGTCTGTCTGTCCGCACTGTGAGAGTGTGTGGTCTGCTCGCTCTGAAGAGAGTTAGTGCCAACGTGTGTGTGTGTTTTCGCTGATCGATGGAGTAATCCCGTTAACGTTCCCGTTAGTCCAGGGGAACAACTCTGATTACAGGCTTAACCGGGACAGACACGGTAACGACCCTAATCCTCTAAACTCCACTGCAATGCCAGAGGACACCACACACACACCATCAGCGAACTGTGACTACAGAGACAGTTTGGAAAAATAGTTCACTGTCTCTCCCTCCCAGTCCTATGAAGGGGAAGGAAAATAGTGGTTATACAATAACTATATTCAGACACTGTTGAAGGACTTCATAATAAAAGAAACATGTTTCAGAACGGAAGCCTTGACTATGCCTCGCCAGTAAGACTTTCATGCCAAAACATGTTGCTTTACGACAACAACGCCTCAAACAGATTCGTACTGTGAACTGGTGGACAAACAAGGATACGGTTGGCTGCAACTGACCACTGGTTAATCACTGGACTTTTCCCTCATTTAGGATCCTGTCACAAAGGGATGCCTTCACTGACCAATGGGAGAGCTAGGTTGACAGGCCGGCTCATTTGAGCAGATAAAAGGAGGGCGGGAGGGAGGGAGAAACTAGCCGAGTCACTGTCGGTGCTCACAATACCGTTGTAGTTTTAATGATGAGAGAACAAGACCAACTCTCTTCCTCGTTTATCCATCTCTTGCTGTCCCTCTATATATTTTTCTCCAGTTCCCACTGTGTATGCAGTTCTCTCTCTTCCTCCCTTCTCTCTTTCTGTCCCTCGCTCTCTTTCTGACCGTGTCTACCTATCCTCTCTCCCTCCCCATCCCCTCTTTCCTATTGTCCTCTCTCTTTCAACCTACCTCTTTTTCCGTCCCTCTCCTTCCTCCCTCCCTCTTCCCCTCTCCCTCCTACTGTCCCCTCTCTTTCTACATCTCTTTCCATCTCTTCCCCCTTCCTCCCTCTTCCTCCTACTGTCCCCTCTCTTTCTACCTACCTCTCTTTCCATCCCTCCCCCCTTCTCTTATTCTACCCCTCCCTCCTTCTATCTATCAAACTGATAGACTAATTGCCTGGTGAGAGAGCGCGGTCCCCTGGTGTGATTGCCCTGATTGACCTAGCAACCAAAAGCGTTGACTTTGCGTTTGAAAAGGGCCTAAAAGCTCTTATTCCACTCCAACAATCGCAACCACCTTCAGACAGCGTGACCGTGTCTCTATTGGTTTGTGTCCGTGTTTGTACACGCGCACGTGTGTGTGTACGCGTTTTTGTGTGAGTGTATGTGCGTCCTCCAGCCGGTCAATATAACCCAATCAGAACTCCCCAGACAACTCTACAAGTCACGACACCAAGCCGTCGACAAGACCTTTTCATCCTTTCCAGGTCAATTCTGTCATGGACTCTGGATTGGTTGAGCTCAAGGACATTGCCTTGGCTCCATTGGATCAAAGCATGTCTGGTGAACGCCAGTCACTGTCACTAAGGATCTAAGACAGACTGAATCCTATATGGCACCCTATTCCCTATGTAGTGCAATACTTTTGACCAGAGCCCTATGGGCCTGGTCAAAAGTAGTACACTATTTAAGGAATAGGGTCCCATTTGGGAAGCAGACAGACTGACTGAAAACCCACAGTGATGTTGATCTCCACCATCAGCTGTGGGTCTAAATCGTCTGGTGTCAGTAGTAAGATGAAAAGGAAGGGGACAGGAAGGGATTGTGACTGCATTGGCCTAGCCTGGTCAAACCGGACTAAACATTACGCTCCCTGTTGTTTCGTAGCATTCAGTCTAGTTTAACCAGGCTAGCATTGCCCATGACAGCCTAGTTAAGTTTGCATGAGCAGGCAGGCATTGACTTATGGCAAAGAGAAAGGCCTTAGAACAAAATACAAATCCCATTGAGACAATGTATTTATGTGTGTACCTGGACAGGTGTGGGCATGTTGTGGTGTGTATCGAGTGGTTGTGTTGTTGTTGTTTCTGTTGGTTTGTGTTTATAAATAAAAACGTATAAAGGAAGAGCATGTCCCCATAGACCACAGAGACCCTAGCCTTCACTTAAAGCTAGAGTCTGTGACTCGGCCTCAGCTGTGTATCAAAACAAGTACAGGGACCCTGATGTGTTGTTTTTTCAAATCGCAGACCGTAGCTTTAAACAATGCAGCGTAGTGTGAGCAGGTTGAATACACTGTTTGCGTCCTGTGGCAAAGTTTCTATTACTGTACCTTCAACAAGTCACGTCTACTGTATAATAATGTGCAGATCTGGTGTGTGTGTTAGTCCTCCTTCCTCTTCCTCTCCCCCCTCTCCCTGTCGTTGGCTTCGTTGGAATTACTGGTCTTCCTAAAGGCCCTTCTGTTGTCTATTCTGATTGGAATTGATTTGGCTGGAATATCTATTGCTACAAGACTATTGCAGTGCAGGCTCTAGTCTACACACACACACACACACACACACACACACACACACACACACACACACACACACACACACACACACACACACACACACACACACACACACACACACACACACACACACACACACACACACACAAATACAGACAGACACAGTCCCAATGGTCATCACTATCACCGTGGAGACCAAGCCTCTGCCCTCACTCTCTCTTCCTGATCCATTTTTAACCAGCGCCTCTCCTCCTCATCGGACAACTGGAGGGAAACCAGAGACCACCGGTTGCCTGGCAACCACAGTACAGTAAAGACAAAGCTACTGCTATGGCTGAGATGGGTGGGCTTTGCGTCCTCAAACTGATCATCAATCTATACAGTCTATGTGTTTTTCAGGATGTACGTTTATAATGATTCAGTGTCTCTTTGTTGTAGAACAATAATGAACAGATCTAAAAATCAACAATATATGGATTCAATGCAGAGGCAATCCACAGGAAATAGTCTATTCCAGGGGACCAATGGGGAAGCTTGTTTTGTTCACCGGCAGCCTGAAGAGCCAATAGGAGTTTTATTAAACTCCCTTCGCCATGGATACATCTCCATTAATAGATAGTGTTAAATGGGACTGGGAGCATTGGCTCAGTGTGTGTCTGTGTGTGTGTCTGTGTTCCGTTTGTGTCTGAGAGACAGAAATAGCGCCAAATGGAGGAAAAATACGACAAATGCTGGAGGAAACACACACACAAGTGAGCTCATGAATACATGGGCAGGCTGAGTAGATGTAATAACCAACAAGACGCAGGTCTGAAAGGAGGAGAGGAAACAGACTGTGATATTTGTCTGGGTTATCATTTACATTGAGTACTTCAAAGCCTCTGATGAAACCAATAGGATTTCACACAGCCAAGAAGAGTCTCTGTCTGCATCACAAATAGCACCCTATTCCCTTTGTAGTACACTTCTTTTGCTCAATATAGGGGATAGGTTGCCATTTGGGACAGAGACTCTCTATATGTCTCAGTGAACCAATCACTGCACAGTTGTAATGCTGTTACTATTTCTCTATATGTCTCAGTGAACCAATCACTACACAGTTCTAATGCAGTCACTATTTCTCTCTATGTCTCAGTGAACCAATCACTGCACAGTTCTAATGCTGTTACTATTTCTCTATATGTCTCAGTGAACCAATCACTACACAGTTGTAATGCTGTCACTATTTCTCTATATGTCTCAGTGAACCAATCACTACACAGTTGTAATGCTGTTACTATTTCTCTATATGTCTCAGTGAACCAATCACTGCACAGTTCTAATGCTGTCACTATTTCTCTATATGTCTCAGTGAACCAATCACTACACAGTTGTAATGCTGTTACTATTTCTCTATATGTCTCAGTGAACCAATCACTGCACAGTTCTAATGCTGTCACTATTTCTCTATATGTCTCAGTGAACCAATCACTACACAGTTGTAATGCTGTTACTATTTCTCTATATGTCTCAGTGAACCAATCACTGCACAGTTGTAATGCTGTTACTATTTCTCTATATGTCTCAGTGAACCAATCACTGCACAGTTCTAATGCTGTTACTATTTCTCTTCCTGTGTTCTTCCCCATCAGAGGATGTGTTAGTTCTTGGTTCTGCTGTGATTATATAATGGTAAACGCAGCATGTGTGAGGAGTGGAAAGGACAAAAGGGATCTGTTATACACACATACAAACAAGTACAAACATGGACACATGCAAGCATACACACACACAAATGCACGCACGTACACACACAAGCATACACACACTAGCCTTGATCTACCAATGACGCTTCAACGGACTGTGAAAATTCCTTAAACACATGTTGCTCAAAATGTCACCATGTGATACTACTTGGTTGGCCAGAGGGACACAGTTCAGTTGGCTGAGGTGATGTAATAATCACAAAACACACCCTATTGCTTCCTATAGTGTAGTACTGCTGATCAGAACAGGCTCTGGTCTAAATGATGGCCCTATAGGGAATAGGGTGTCAAAGTAGTGCACTATATAGGTAGTAGGCTGTGTTTTGAGAAGTAATGAATGAGTAGGACTAATGTAGGTAAGTCCATTAAGGTTGACTGAAGTGTAAAATGATTTATGGTCGTCAATTAAGCGGAATATTGTACGTGTCACAACCCCTATGTGAGGTGATGATTTGATTGGCCAGGTGGTCAGGTGGGGCAGGGTGAGCAGCATGATGGCTGAGTATGATTGGTCACCTGGCGTCAGTGTAAAACAAAGGCAGGTGGTAGGATTTGCCTCTACCCCTTCACTCTGTTTGCTCAACAGCTGTTGTGGAAAACATGTCTGCTGTCTTGCTGCAACCTGCCTCCTTCTCTCCCCCCACTCTCCCCCTATTTCATTTGTTCCGTTTCTCTCTCTCGAATTCCCTCCTTTCTCAAGCCCAACCCCTTCTCTCTTCTCTCTCTCTGCCACTTTTCTTTCTCCCTTCATCTCCCTCTCTCATTCTTACCTCTCTCTCTCTCCCCTTCGCTCCTCTCTATATGGTGAGATTGGTCGCCAATGCGTTACAGATCTAGGGTTAGCCAAGGTAAAGTCTCCAATAGCAGCTGTGCAATAACCCCGTCAACCACCATCACTATACTAATCTACCCATGTAAGCTACCTACACACCACCTACCACCCCCATGTAATGCAATAGTTGGGCTGCATTCCATTCCCTCCAGGCCCTAGTGTGCAATTCTCTTACAGCATACCTGTACATGTCCTAACTTAGAGAGTGGGAGTACCGAAAAAAGAATGGAGAGGAACAGAGAGAGATTGAAATCATCTAAGTTGATGAGCAAGTACATTAACATATGTTCTAAATGTGATGAACAGACAGAGACAGAATCAGGGCTGAAGTCCCAACAGGAGATCTGAGAGGTCCATCTACACCAAGCCCTCAGGGCCTGTTACGCAGCCTGCCCTGGGATGTGTGTGTTGGCCTACTATATATTTCTAGAAATGTGTGTCTTCATGTCTAAATGGTTGTGAGTGTATGTATGTGAGTGACTGTGTGTTCCCACTAAACTCAAGCACTCTATGAACCCCTCTACACACACACACACACACACACACACACACACACACACACACACACACACACACACACACACACACACACACACACACACACACACACACACACACACACACACACACTACTTTCACCACCGCTGCACAGCCACAGCAATTCCCAGCCCAGGACAGCAGGACTCAGATCTCTCTTTTATGCAACTGTGTACAGTACATCTCCAAAACACACACAGATTAAAACAAATACAGAAATACGGGCAGGTATTTCACACACACACACACGGAATAGTCACTAGTCAGCAGGATTGATTGAACGGCACAGAAGCGTTTCATACGTTCCCATCCCCTCGGGCCACTGCACCCCATAGAACACACAACCTCTAGAGAAGAGAGAGAGAGCGAGAGAGAGAGAGCCATACTACAAAAAACGCAGAGAAAGAGGCAGCAGCAGCACCAAACAGCACCACTAATAACGCTCCTCTCCCCTTCTGTCTCCTCTCTTTCCCTGTACAGTATATCTCCATCCCCCCTCACTCCTTCCCCTTCTGTCTCCTCTCTTTCCCTGTACAGTATATCTCCATCCCCCCTCACTCCTTCCCCTTCTGTCTCCTCTCTTTCCCTGTACAGTATATCTCCATCCCCCCTCACTCCTTCCCCTTCTGTCTCCTCTCTTTCCCTGTACAGTATATCTCCATCCCCCCTCACTCCTTCCCCTTCTGTCTCCTCTCTTTCCCTGTACAGTATATCTCCATCCCCCCTCACTCCTTCCCCTTCTGTCTCCTCTCTTTCCCTGTACAGTATATCTCCATCCCCCCTCACTCCTCTCCCCTTCTGTCTCCCCTCTTTCCCTGTACAGTATATCTCCATCCCCCCTCACTCCTTCCCCTTCTGTCTCCTCTCTTTCCCTGTACAGTATATCTCCATCCCCCCTCACTCCTTCCCCTTCTGTCTCCTCTCTTTCCCTGTACAGTATATCTCCATCCCCCCTCACTCCTTCCCCTTCTGTCTCCTCTCTTTCCCTGTACAGTATATCTCCATCCCCCCTCACTCCTTCCCCTTCTGTCTCCTCTCTTTCCCTGTACAGTATATCTCCATCCCCCCTCACTCCTTCCCCTTCTGTCTCCTCTCTTTCCCTGTACAGTATATCTCCATCCCCCCTCACTCCTTCCCCTTCTGTCTCCTCTCTTTCCCTGTACAGTATATCTCCATCCCCCCTCACTCCTTCCCCTTCTGTCTCCTCTCTTTCCCTGTACAGTATATCTCCATCCCCCCTCACTCCTTCCCCTTCTGTCTCCTCTCTTTCCCTGTACAGTATATCTCCATCCCCCCTCACTCCTTCCCCTTCTGTCTCCCCTCTTTCCCTGTACAGTATATCTCCATCCCCCCTCACTCCTTCCCCTTCTGTCTCCTCTCTTTCCCTGTACAGTATATCTCCATCCCCCCTCACTCTCTCTAATCATTCTTTCCCCTTCTTATTCCCCGTAGACTTACCTTTCTTCCGAAGGGGGTATTCTGTACCAAAGGTCTTGGAGAGAGGAACACGCAATTCCAGCAGCTCTTCTCTGTGTTCCCCCAGAGCTGTGTGCTCCCCCTCTGCTTCTCAGAGAGACGGACTAATACATGTAGCTCCTTTTAGCTGTGAGTCACAATCCAGTCCAGCAGTAAATAGCAGAGAAGAGGAGGAGTGTGTCCTCTCTCTCGCTCTCTCTCTCTCTCCACGCTTTGTCTCCTATCTCCTCTCTGTACACTCCCCCTTCTCACTCTCCTCTTTCTTTTTCCTCCTCTCTTTCCCTCCCTCTCTCTCTCTCCCTCCCTCCGTCCCTCTCGTTCTCCAGATTCCAGAGGTTTTCCACCGTTCTGCCACTC
The DNA here is from genome assembly GCF_901001165.1 of Salmo trutta. Taxonomy (NCBI): domain Eukaryota; kingdom Metazoa; phylum Chordata; class Actinopteri; order Salmoniformes; family Salmonidae; genus Salmo; species Salmo trutta. The sequence continues at coordinate 7,278,323 of NC_042996.1, forward strand.
CTCCTTCCTCCTCAGCTGCGGCAGAGAGACTGTCTCTCCTACATCTCTGCCTGAAACCCCCGCTCTACGCTGCTCGCTCTTTCCCTCTCTCCACCTCGTTACTATGGAGATGCGGGGCCCATACAGAGATGGGCTCATGCACACTGGCTGTCGGTGTAGGTGAGTGAGTGAGTGTATATGTGCCTAAATGCGTGTGCATATGTCAGTGCATACCAGTAATGCAGAGCTCCTGTGCATCCCTGCATATCTCTCTACCACTCTCCAATGAGCTAAGTCACCCATTATAATCCGACACCACACTACAGCCTAGAACAGAATAACACGGAGATAACGGAGATAACAGAACACAGCTGACTGAAGCTCTCCTCCCTCAGGTTCTTT
>NC_042996.1:7283703-7333985 GCF_901001165.1 Salmo trutta
TTGTGTGTGTGTGTGTGTGTGTGTGTGTGTGTGTGTGTGTGTGTGTGTGTGTGTGTGTGTGTGTGTAGAAGAGGAAGGATTAAGAGGTGTTTCTGGAGGAACATTATTCTCATCCCACAACAGCAGGCCTGTATATGTACACACACAGACACCTAGTTCTGTTTGAAACCTTTCCATAATGGCCCTCCGCCTCTCCATTGTCTCCCCGGTCGCCACAGAATCTGTGGCCCATTGCGATTATAAAGTAAAGTGATTTACTGGGAAAGCAATCGAGAAACAATTCTCCCCATCACTCTCCCTGTGTTATTTACCATCTCCCTCTCTATATATACTCTCTCTCCTCTCTCTCCTCTCTCTCTCTCTCTCCTCTCTCTCTCTCTCTCTCTCTCTCTCTCTCTCTCTCTCTCTCTTCTCTCTCTCTCTCTATCTCCTCTCTCTCTCTCTCCTTCTCTCTCCTCTCTCTCTCTCTCCTCTCTCTCTCTCCTCTCTCTCTCTCTCTCTCTCTCTCTTCTCTCTCTCTCTCTCTCCTCTCTCTCTCTCTCTCTCTCTCTCTCTCTCTCTCTCTCTCTCTCTCTCTCTCTCTCTCTATATATACACACACACATACTCTCAGAAGTTTTGTGACATTTCTAATGTCACATTATGGCTATGTACAGTGTTGTAACAATGTGCAAATAGTTAAAGTACAAAAGGGAAAATAAATAAACATAAATATGGGTTGTATTTACAACGGTGTTTGTTCTTGACTGGTTGCCCTTTTCTTGTGGCAACAGGACACAAATGTTGCTGCTGTGATGGTACACTGTGGTATTTCACCAAATAGATATGGGAGTTTATCAAAATTGGGTTTGTTTTCAAATTCTTTGTGGGTCTGTGTAATCTGAGGGAAATATGGGTCTCTAATATGGTCATACATTTGGCAGGAGGTTAGGATGTGCAGCACAGTTTCCACCTCATTTTGTGGGCAGTGTGCACATAGCCTGTCTTCTCTTGAGAGCCAGGTCTGCCAACGGCGGCCTTTCTCAATAGCAAGGCTATGCTCACTGAGACTGTACATAGTCAAAGATTTCCTTCATTTTGGGTCAGTCACAGTGGTCAGGTATTCTGTCACTGTGTACTCTCTGTGTAGGGCCAAATAGCATTCTAGTTTGCTCAGTTCTTTGTTTAATTCTTTCCAATGTGTCAAGTATTTCTCTTTTTGTTTGATCATTTAGTTGGGTGTAATTGTGCTCTCTCTCTCTCTCCAGTAGCCAGTGTGAAGAGCATTGACCTCTACATCACCCCAGAGACAGAGTCCAGCTGCACTCCTCCTATACTCATTATAGGGCTTCTCTCTGTCACCAAACACACACACGTCGTTCCCTTTCCTGTCCCCAGTGTCAGTGTGACGCAGTGGAAGCCCCCTAACCCAAATGTAATGGTACTGTCATTTGTATACAGTAATCAGGAGTGGGAAGCCGGAGTCATGCTCTCAATGATTGGTAGTGAGGAACCACACACACACACTGGAGTCACACGCTCAAGTGCTAATGAAGCAATGTGTTTTAATTAATAATAGTGTGAACGGGAGTCCCACATCTGACAGAGATGAACTATTGCACTGAAATTAACTCACAAATGCACACACACACACAAATGCAGGGGAGTGTACATACACACACACACACACACACACACACACACACACACACACACACACACACACACACACACACACACACACACACACACACACAGAGAGTTTTGTGCAGAAGTGAATATCTTCGCCGGTCTCTTCTCTACCCTCCTGTGGCTCTAACTCAAACTACATCCTCCTCTCAATCCTCTACAGCCACTTCCTCTCCCCATCCCTCTCCTCCATCTGAACAGTATACTAACATCCACCTTCTGTAATACGTTTCACCTCCCCATTTGTTTTCAGATCAGAGAGGAGAGAGGAAAGGAGACGACCTCAGACTACTGAGATGCATTGCACCCCCAGAAGAAAGAGAGTAGACAAGGAAAGCAGGCCACTGAGACCCTGCACAGCGGTGTTCCACATCGCCCTGGACAAACAGTGTTCCACATCGCCCTGGACAAACAGTGTTCCACATCGCCCTGGACAAACAGTGTTCCACATCGCCCTGGACAAACAGTGTTCCACATCGCCCTGGACAAACAGTGTTCCACATCGCCCTGGACAAACAGTGTTAAACATCGCCCTGGACAAACAGTGTTCCACATCGCCCTGGACAAACAGTGTTAAACATCGCCCTGGACAAACAGTGTTCCACATCGCCCTGGACAAACAGTGTGGGTGGTTTCCCCGGTGTTGTGAGACATTGCCTCCCAAGTGCTTATATAACCCCTCTCTCTCTCTACCTCTCCACCTCTCCCTACCTCTCCACCTCTCCCTACCTCTCCCTACCTCTCCACCTCTCCCTACCTCTCCCTACCTCTCCACACCTCTCTCCACCTCTCCCTACCTCTCCATTCCTCTCCCTACCTCTCCACCTCTCCCTACCTCTCCCTACCTCTCCCTACCTCTCCACCTCTCCACCTCTCCACCTCTCCCTACCTCTCCACCTCTCCACCTCTCCCTACCTCTCCACCTCTCCCAACCTCTCCACCTCCACCAGTGGATCTGTCATCCCTTCATACCGCACTGGAGGAGAGAAAATACACCCTCCTCCTCTCTTCTCACAGAAACCAGCAGGCACTCGATTTAATCAACTCTGACCACTAAATACAGGAGGTGTGTGTGTGTGTGTGTTAGCGCACAGTACATGTGTGTGTCTGACAATTGACATTGATTCCCAGAAAGCTCTTACATATAGTAGCATATCTCTGAAGAGATGAACTAGGCTGCTATTACAGTTCAGCAGAGTACAATAAGTATTGGAAGAAAATGGCTCAAACATTTCTCCAACCAACCCACCAACCCTGTAACCAACCCACCAACCCTGTAACCAACCCACCAACCCTGTAACCAACCCACCAACCCTGCAACCAACCCCCCTGTAACCAACCCACCAACCCTGTAACCAACCCACCAACCCTGTAACCCACCCACCAACCCTGTAACCCACCCACCAACCCTGTAACCAACCCTGTAACCAACCCACCAACCCTGTAACCAACCCACCAACCCTGTAACCAACCCACCAACCCACCAACCCACCAACCCTGTAACCAACCCTGTAACCCACCCACCAACCCTGTAACCCACCCACCAACCCTGTAACCAACCCACCAACCCTGTAACCAACCCTGTAACCAACCCACCAACCCTGTAACCAACCCTGTAACCAACCCACCAACCCTGTAACCAACCCACCAACCCTGTAACCAACCCACCAACCCTGTAACCCACCCACCAACCCTGTAACCAACCCTGTAACCAACCCTGTAACCCACCCTGTAACCAACCCTGTAACCCACCCTGTAACCAACCCTGTAACCCACCCACCAACCCTGTAACCCACCCAACCCTAACCAACCCTGTAACCAACCCTGTAACCAACCCTGTAACCAACCCTGTAACCAACCACCAACCCTGTAACCCACCCACCAACCCTATAACCAACCCTGTAACCAACCCTGTAACCAACCCACCAACCCTGTAACCAACCCTGTAACCAGCCAACCAACTCTGTAACCCACCCGCCAACCCTGTAACCAACCCACCAACCCTGTAACCAACCCGCCAACCAACCAACCAGCCAACCCACCAACCAACCAACCCACCAACCCTGTAACCAACCCACCAACCCTGTAACCAACCCTGTAACCAACCCTGTAACCAACCCTGTAACCCACCCACCAACCCTGTAACCAACCCTGTAACCAACCCTGTAACCAACCCTGTAACCAACCCACCAACCCTGTAACCAACCCACCAACCCTGTAACCAACCCACCAACCCACCAACCAACCCACCAACCCTGTAACCAACCCACCAACCCACCAACCAACCACCAACCCTGTAACCAACCCTGTAACCACCCACCAACCCTGTACCCACCACCAACCTGTAACCCACCCACCAACCCTGTAACCCACCCACCAACCCTGTAACCAACCCACCAACCCTGTAACCAACCCTGTAACCAACCCACCAACCCTGTAACCAACCCTGTAACCAACCCACCAACCCTGTAACCAACCCACCAACCCTGTAACCAACCCACCAACCCTGTAACCCACCCACCAACCCTGTAACCAACCCTGTAACCAACCCTGTAACCCACCCTGTAACCAACCCTGTAACCCACCCTGTAACCAACCCTGTAACCCACCCACCAACCCTGTAACCCACCCACCAACCCTGTAACCAACCCTGTAACCAACCCTGTAACCAACCCTGTAACCAACCCACCAACCCTGTAACCCACCCACCAACCCTATAACCAACCCTGTAACCAACCCTGTAACCAACCCACCAACCCTGTAACCAACCCTGTAACCAGCCAACCAACTCTGTAACCCACCCGCCAACCCTGTAACCAACCCACCAACCCTGTAACCAACCCGCCAACCAACCAGCCAACCCACCAACCAGCCAACCCACCAACCCTGTAACCAACCCACCAACCCTGTAACCAACCCTGTAACCAACCCTGTAACCAACCCTGTAACCAACCCACCAACCCTGTAACCCACCCACCAACCCTGTAACCAACCCTGTAACCAACCCTGTAACCAACCCTGTAACCAACCCACCAACCCTGTAACCAACCCACCAACCCTGTAACCAACCCTATAACCAACCCACCAACCCTGTAACCAACCCTGCAACCCACCAACCAACCAACCCTGCAATCCACCAACCAACCAACCAACCCTGCAATCCACCAACCAACCACTCACTCACTGAAGGGTTTCCCCAACCAACCCTGCAATCCACCAAACAACCACTCACTCACTGAAGGGTTTCCCCAACCAACCAACCCTGCAATCCACCAACCAACCACTCACTCACTGAAGGGTTTCCCCAACCAACCAACCCTGCAATCCACCAAACAACCACTCACTCACTGAAGGGTTTCCCCAACCAACCCTGCAATACACCAACCAACCACTCACTCACTGAAGGGTTTCCCCAACCAACCCTGCAATCCACCAAACAACCACTCACTCACTGAAGGGTTTCCCCAACCAACCAACTCTGCAATCCACCAACCAACCACTCACTCACTGAAGGGTTTCCCCAACCAACCAACCCTGCAATCCACCAACCAACCACTCACTCACTGAAGGGTTTCCCCAACCAACCAACCCTGCAATCCAACAACCAAGCGGTGTGTTCCAACGATCCAAAGACAACACAATCTGTCAGGGGGACCATGTGACCACCACCTGTGCTCCCCGTGTCATCTTCTATCTGTTCTGTAGACTAAAGATAGATCCTATTAAACTAGAAAATGAACATTTACTGACAGAAATGTGTGTGCTTGCTTCTACTGTCTTCTTCAGTCAGTATTTCTATAGTAGTGTATGGGGAATAACAGCAGTGTGCTTTCAGCAAGCACATTAAAATAGAGCAATAACCAGTAATAGACTCACATTGATGAGTTCTATCTCCCAGATCTTCCTGACCAGTTCCATGGAGGTGTATCCGTTGATGAGGAAGGACTTAGTGTAGTCTCCCAGCTCCAGAGACTCCAGCCACTCAGCCACTGACGTGGGGTTGTTACCGTCATAGCCGATTGGACGCACCTGGAGGGGGAAGGAGGAGGGGACAGACTGTCACTAGATGATATGAAGAGCAATGATACAGGACACTCAAACTAGGGAGGGGGGCAGAGAGAGAGAGGCAGGGAGGGAGGAAAGGAGGGAGGGGGGCAGAGAGGGATACAGGGAGGGAGGGAAGGAGGAAGGGGGGCAGAGAGGGAGGCAGGGAGGGAGGAAAGGAAGGAGGCAGGGAGGGAGGAAAGGAAGGAGGCAGGGAGGGAGGAAAGGAAGGAGGCAGGGAGGCAGGAAGGAGGGAGGGGGCAGAGAGGGAGACAGGGAGGGGGGCAGAGAGGGAGACAGGGAGGGAGGGAAGGAGGAAGGGGGGCAGAGAGGGAGGCAGGGAGGGAGGAAAGGAAGGAGGCAGGGAGGGAGGAAAGGAAGGAGGCAGGGAGGGAGGAAAGGAAGGAGGCAGGGAGGCAGGAAGGAGGGAGGGGGCAGAGAGGGAGACAGGGAGGGGGGCAGAGAGGGAGACAGGGAGGGGGGCAGAGAGGGAGACAGGGAGTGAGGAAAGGAAGGAGGCAGGGAGGGAGGAAAGGAAGGAGGCAGGGAGGGAGGAAAGGAAGGAGGCAGGGAGGCAGGAAGGAGGGAGGGGGCAGAGAGGGAGACAGGGAGGGGGGCAGAGAGGGAGACAGGGAGGGGGGCAGAGAGGGAGACAGGGAGTGAGGAAAGGAAGGAGGCAGGGAGGGAGGAAGGAAGGAGGCAGGGAGGGAGGAAAGGAAGGAGGCAGGGAGGCAGGAAGGAGGGAGGGGGCAGAGAGGGAGACAGGGAGGGGGGCAGAGAGGGAGACAGGGAGGGGGGTAGAGAGGGAGACAGGGAGTGAGGAAAGGAGGGAGACAGGGAGTGAGGAAAGAAGGGAGCAGAGAGGGAAGGAGGGAGCAGAGAGGGAAGGAGACCTTCAATAAATGACAGATATATAGATGACATAATAACTAGAGTACACCATCAAAGGCTCAAACTGGACGAAGACAGATGGAGTGAGGGAGGGCAAGGATAGCCTGTGCTGCATGTAAAATGATGACTTAAATACAGAAATTGAATATAAGATTCTGAATTCCATATCAACCCTTAGCACCCAAGGACATGATAAGCATTATAGAGAAAATCCCACCTGAGGTGCTGACTTGTTACACCCTCGACAACTACTGTGATTATTATTATTTGACCATGCTGGTCATTTATGAACATTTCAACATCTTGGCCATGTTCTGTTATAATCTCCACCCGGCACAGCCAGAAGAGGACTGGCCACCCCTCATAGCCTGGTTCCTCTCTAGGTTTCTTCCTAGGTTTTGGCCTTTCTAGGGAGTTTTTCCTAGCCACCGTGCTTCTACACCTGCATTACTTGCTGTTTGGGGTTTTAGGCTGGGTTTCTGTACAGCACTTTGAGACATCAGCTGATGTAAGAAGGGCTATATAAATACATTTGATTTGATCTAGCCATTCAGAGGGAGAGGAAGGGCTAGTTCCATACTGCTTACAGAATAGCTATCTAAATCCTTCAGATCAACAAGGGGTGTAGGGCCTAAAGGTTTATTTAGGATTAGGCAAATGCATCTTATTCTTCCCTATATTTACTTGGTATGGTGTGTTGGCCTATGTGACGTGAGAATATATTTCACAGTAAGTGCGTCTCAGCGCTTTCTTTTGCAATACGACTTCAGAGGAGACGAGCATTATGCTTTATCTCATAGAAGAGGATATATCTGAAGTAATAAGGACTCGGGATCCAACTTTGAAGAAGAGTTGGGACTTTGGAGTGAGCACATCGTGTGACATTTTCCTAAAATGTGCATCTTTCTTTCCACAAGGTGAGGGAGAAGAGAGAGAGTATTTCTCTGTCGTTTGAAAACTTTGCAGGGATGAGAGAAGGAAAGTGCTGACTGAGATTAAATTTAAGAAGATTGGTTACCCAGAGATCCTTCCTCGCTCATTTAATTGACATCTCTCACTTAGTTGGCTATATTGGTTGTGTGTATGACTGCACAAGGAACGATTCAACCATTTTGAATGTTATATCGTTTTTAGAGCGATGTTCTATTGGCGAATAACTCAGATACACATGAAAACATGAAATGACCCCAGGATTAGATAGAACGTCGCTCAGAGATGCACAAATACAATATACAATATTTCATTAATACTGGTGAAGATCTCATCTTCTGATGTTATCCCCCTCCACAGAATCCTAATGATGCTAGATTCATTTTTACTGCAGTACACGCAAACACACGCACACAGTACTGACCCTGGGCAGCAGGCGTATGGCCTGTAGCAGCCTCTGTCTGTGGGCTGAGTTGAGGATCCCGATCTCCAGCAGGTCCTGGTCCTCCACCACGTTACTGCCCTGCATGGGGAACATACACATGACATCATCAGTCCATTGATCAGTGACACCATCATGCAGAGACCTCTGTTCACTACTCCACCCATCCCAATGCCTTGTTGTGAGGGGTATCTTGCATAAATGGCTACCAATAATCTAACTAGTTTCTTAGTTATTTACAAATAAGTATTTACACTGTAGTTTACGTAATGCACCCCCTACCCCGCACGCACGCAACCTATATTTATTTTGCCTTTTGTACTTTAACTATTTGCACATTATTACAACACTGTATATAAACATAATGACATTTGTTTTTCACTTTTATTTATTTGTCTGTCTATTTATTTATTTATTTATTTATTTATTTAGACAGACAGACAGACAGACAGACAGACAGACAGAAAGGAGTGAATAAAGGAGAGAGGGAGCGATAGACAGAGAGAAATACAGAAAGAGAGCGTTTGAGAGAGCGAGAGAATCAGAGTCAGAGGAAGAAAGAGAGAAAGAGAGACCGAGAGAGAGGGAGACAGAGCGAGAGGGGAAGAGAAAGAGAGGGGGAGAGACAGAGAGAGAGACAGAAGGAACAGCACGTCAGAAATCAGCTCAATGTAATTGAAGAATCCATAGAATCTAACCACTTCTGGGAAAATTGGAAAACTCTAAACAAACAACAACACGAAGAGTTATCTATCTAAAATGGAGATGTATGGATAAAATACTTCTCCAATCTTTTTACCTCTATAACAAAGAACAAACAGCAAAAACATACACATGACTAAATACAAATCTTAGAATCAACTATTAAAGACTACCAGAACCCCACTGGATTCTCCAATTACATTGAATGAACTACAGGACAAAATACAAACCCTCCAACCCAAAAAGGCCTGTGGGGGGGATGGTATCCTAAATAATAAAAAAATATAGACCACAAATTCCAAGTGGCTATACTTAATAAACTCTTTAACATCATCCTCAGCTCTGGCATCTTCCTCAATATTTGGAACGAAGGACTGATCACCCCAATCCACAAAAGTGGAGACAAATTTGACTGTAATAATTACAGTGGGATAAGTGTCAACAGCAACCTTGGGAAAATACTCTGCATTATCCTTAACAGCAGACTCGTAAATTTCCTCAGCAAAAACAATGTACTGAGCAAATGTCAATTTTTTTTTTTTTTTTACCAAATTACTGTACGACAGACCACGTATTCACCCTGCACACCATAATTGACAAACAAACAATCCAAAACAAAGGCAAAGTTTTGTCATGCTTTGTTGATTTCCAAAAAGCTTTCGACTCAATTTGGCATGAGGGCCTGAAATACAAATTGATGGAAATTGGAGTTGGGGGAAAAACACACGACATTATAAAATCCATGTACACAAATAACAAGTGTGCGGTTAAAAATGGCAAAAAACACACACATTTCTATAAACAGGGCCGGGGGGTGAGACAAATAAAATAAAATTGTATTTGTCTAATGCGCCGAATACAACAAGTGTAGACCCTACAGTGAAATGCTTACTTACAAGCCCTTAACCAACAATGCAGTTTTAAGAAAAAAAAGGGGAAAAAAGAACTAAAAGTAACAAATAATTAAAGAGCAGCAGTAAAATAACAATAGCGAGGCTATATACAGGGGGCACCGGTACAGAGTCAATGTGCGGGGGCACTGGTTAGTCGAGGTAATATGTATATGTAGGTGACTCTGGATAGATAATAACAGAGAGTAGCAGCCGCGTAAAAGGGGGGGGGGCAATGCAAATAGTCTGGGTAGCCATTTGATTAGATGTTCAGGAGTCTAATGGCTTGGGGGTAGAAGCTGTTTAGAAGCCTCTTGGACCTAGACTGGCGTTCCGGTATCACTTGCCGTGCGGTAGCAGAGAAAACAGTCTATGACTAGGGTGGCTGGAGTCTTTGACAATTTTTAGGACCTTCCTCTGAAACCGCCTGGTATAGAGGTCGTGGATGGCAGGAAGCTTGGCCCCAGTGATGTACTGGGCCGTACGCACTATCCTCTGTAGTGCCTTGCGGTCGGAGGCCGAGTAGTTGCCATACCAGGCAGTGATGCAACCGTCAGGATGCTCTCGATGGTGCAGCTGTAGAACCTGAGGACCCATGCCAAATCTTTTCAGTCTCCTGAGGGGGAATAGGTTTTGTCGTGCCCTCTTTACGACTGTCTTGGTGTGCTTGGACCATGTTAGTTTGTGACATGGAGACCAAGGAACTTGAAGCTCTCAACCTGCTCCACTACAGCCCTGTTGATGACAATGGGGGCGTGCTCGGTCTTCCTTTTCCTGTAGTCCACAATCATCTCTTTTGTCTTGATCACGTTAAGGGAGAGGTTGTTGTCCTGGCACCACACGGCCAGGTCTCTGATGTCCTCCTTAAAGGCTGTCTCGTTGTTGTCGGTGATCAGGCCTACTACTGTTGTGTCATCGGCAAACTTAATGATGGTGTTGGAGTTGTGTTTGGCAGTGCAGTCATGAGTGAACATGGAGTACAGGAGGGGACTGAGCACGCACCCCTGAAGGGCCTCCATGTTGTGGATCAGCGTGGGTGCGGCCCGTCAGGAAGTCCAGGATCCAGTTGCAGAGGGAGGTGTTTAGGGACCCTGGGACTATGGTGGTCTGCTTGAAACATGTTGGTACTACAGATTACAGAAAATGTCAGTGAAGACACTTGCCAGTTGGTCAGCGCATGCTCGGAGTACACGTCCTGGTAATCCGTCTGGCCCTGCGGCCTTGTGAATGTTGACCTGTTTAAAGATCTTCCTCACATTGGCTGCGGAGAGCGTGATCACACAGTCATCCGGAACAGCTGATGCTCTCATGCATGTTTCAGTGTTACTTGCCTCGAAGCGAGCATAGAAGTAATTTAGCTTGTCTGGTAGGCTCGTGTCACTGGGCAGCTCTCGGCGGTGCTTCCCTTTGTAATCCGTGATAGTTTGCAAGCCCTGCCACATCCGACGAGTGTCAGAGCTGGTGTAGTACGATTCGATCTTAGTCCTGTATTGATGCTTCGTCGGAAGGCATAGCGGGGTTTCTTATAAGCTTCCGGGTTCGAGTCCCGCTCCTTGAAAGCGGCAGCTCTACCCTTTAGCTCAGTGCGGATGTTGCCTGTAGTCCATGGGTTCTGGTTGGGGTATTTATGTACAGTCACTGTTGGGACGATGTCGTCGATGCACTTATTGATGAAGCCATTGACTGATGTGGTGTACTCCTCAATGCCATCGGAAGAATCCCGGAACATATTCCAGTCTGTGCTAGCAAAACAGTCTTGTAGCTTAGCATCTGCTTCATCTGACCACTTTTTTATTGACCGAGTCACTGGTGCTTCCTGCTTTAAGTTTAGCTTGTAAGCAGGAATCAGGAGCATATAATTATGGTCAGATTTGCCAAATGGAGGGAGAGGGAGAGCTTTGTACGCGTCTCTGTCTGTGGAGTAAAGATGGTCTACAGTTTTTTCCCTCTGGTTGCACATTTAACAAGCTGGTAGAAATGAGGCAAAACGGATTTAAGTTTCCCTGCATTAAAGTCCCCGGCCACTAGGAGTGCCGCCTCTGGATGAGCGTTTTCCTGTTTGCTTATGGCTGTATACAGCTCATTGAGTGCGGTCTTAGTGCCAGCATCAGTTTGTGGTGATAAATAGACAGCTACAAAGAATATAGATGAAAACTCTCTAGGTAGATAGTGTGGTCTACAGCTTATCATGAGATACTCAGGCGAGATACTCAGGCGAGCAAAACATTAAGACTTCCTTAGATATCGTGCACCAGCTGTTGTTTACAAATATACATAGACCTTCACCCCTTGTCTTATCAGAGGCTGCTGTTGTATCCTGCCGATACAGTGTATAACCCACCAGCTGTATGTTATTCATGTCGTCGTTCAGCCACGACTCTGTGAAAAATAAGATATTACAGTTTTGAATGTCCTGTTGGTAGGAAATATGTGCTTGTAGTTCGTCCACTTAATTCTCCAGCGATTGTACGTTGGCCAATAGTACCGATGGCAAATGCAGATTAGCCACTCGTCGCTGGATCCTCACAAGGCACCCCGATCTCCTCCCGCGATACCTACATCCCAATGACAGGGATGAGTGCCTGTCCGGGTGTCTGGAGTAAATACCTCTCGTCCGACTCATTTAAGAAAAATTATTCACCCAGTTCAAGGTGAGTAATCGCTGTTCTGATGTCCAGAAGCTCTTTTCGGTCATAAGAGACGGTAGCAGCAACATTATGTATAAAATAAGTCATAAGCAATTAAAAAAACAAACAAAACAACACGGTTGGTTAAGAGCCCATAAAATGCCAGCCATCCGGCGCTCTCTTCAAAAAGGGATGCAGCTTAAGCCCCACCTCTTCATAATATATATCAACGAATTGGCGAGGGCACTAGAACAGTCTTGTGCCCATGCAATAATGCATGCAGAACAGAATTAGGCCGATACCCGCTAATGATCAAAATCCAGAAAATAGACGTCAAATTCTACAACCACCTAAAAGGAAGCAATTCCCAAACCATCCATAACAAAGCCATCACCTACAGATAAATAAACCTAAGCAAGCTGGTCCTGGGGCTCTGTTCACAAACACAATCAGACCCCACAGAGCCCCAGGACAACAACACAATTAGACCCAACCAAATCATGAGAAAACTAAAAGATAATTACTTGACACATTGGAAAACATTTACCAAAAAACAGAGAAAACTAGAATGCTATTTGGTCCTAAACAGAGTACACAGTGGCAGAATACCTGACCACTGTAACTGACTCAAAATTAAGGAAATCTTTGACTATGTACAGACACAGTGAGGATAGCCTTGCTTTTGGCAGACCTGGCTCTCAAGAGAAGACAGGCTATGTGCACACTGCTCACAAAATGAGGTGGAAACTGAGCTGCACTTCCTAACCTGCTGCCAAATGTATGACCATATTAGAGACACACATTTCCCTCAGATTACACAGACCCACAAAGATTTCGAAAACAAATCCAATTTTGATAAACTCCCATAACTATTGGGTGAAATACCAGTGTGAAATCACAGCAGCAACATTTATGACCTGTTGCCACAAGAAAAAGGAAACCAGTGAAAAACAAACACCATTGTAAATACAACCTATATTTATGTTTATTTATTTTCCCTTTTGTACTTTAACTATTTTCACATCATTACAACACTGTATATAGACATAATATGACAAATGTCATTATTCTTTTTTTAACTTTTGTAAGTGTAATGTTTACTGTCAATTTTGTATTGTTTATTTTACTTTTGTTTATAATCTATTTCACTTGCTTTGTCAATGTAAACATATGTTTCCCATGCCAATAAAGCCCCTTAAATTGAAATTGAAATTGACAGAGAGAGCGAGAGAGATAGAGAAAGACAGACATAGAGACAGACAGACATAGAGACAGACATAGAGACAGACATAGAGACAGACATAGAGACAGACATAGAGACAGACAGACAGACAGACAGACAGACAGACAGACAGACAGACAGACAGACAGACAGACAGACAGACAGACAGACAGACAGACATAGAGCCAGACATAGAGACAGACAGACAGACAGACAGACAGACAGACAGACAGACAGACAGACAGACAGACAGACAGACAGACAGACAGACAGACAGACATAGAGCCAGACATAGAGCCAGACATAGAGCCAGACATAGAGACAGACATAGAGACAGACAGACAGACAGACAGACAGACAGGCAGACAGACAGACAGACAGACAGACAGACAGACAGACAGACAGACAGACAGACAGACAGACAGACAGACAGACAGAGAGCCAGACATAGAGCCAGACATAGAGCCAGACATAGAGACAGACATAGAGACAGACAGACAGACAGACAGACAGACAGACAGACAGACAGACAGACAGACAGACAGACAGACAGACAGACAGACAGACAGACAGACAGACAGACAGACAGACAGACAGACAGACAGACAGAAATAGTGAATAGAGGAGAGAGGGACAGAGAAAGACAGAAAGAGAGAGCGAGAGAGAATCAGAGTCAGAAACATAGAGAGATAAACAGAGGCACCAGAGAGGTGAGGTTCTGGGGTTTGTCTCTCTCTCTCTCTCTCTCTGTGGAGCCCCAGCCTCAGGCTGTACTAAAGCCCAGACACAGATCACACCTGGTAGGGGGACTGAACTTGTCACAATTCCACATCTCATTCATCCCCTCTCTTAATCTCCCTCTCTCTTGGCCTGGCTAGACAATAACACAGATAGCTATTGATCTGAAGCACTGAAAACAGGGATGAAGGAGGAATGGAACGGCAGATTTCACAGCAATCTTTTTCATGTCATCCTCAACGTGAACCTCTAACCTGCTGCTCTCTATAGACCAAGAGCCATGGGCTTATGTTGTATTTATGTACTGTATGGGGCGGTACATTAGGGTAACGTGATGCTATTGTATTATATTAGAGAACGCAAGTTGCAATATCTTAGGGTATACAGTGGGGGAAAAAAGTATTTGATCCCCTGCTGATTTTGTACGTTTGCCCACTGACAAAGAAAGGATCAGTCTATAATTTTAATGGTAGGTTTATTTCAACAGTGAGAGACAGAATAACAACAAAAATATCCAGAAAAACGCATGTCAGAAATGTTATAAATTGATTTGCATTTTAATGAGGGAAATAAGTATTTGACCCCCTCTCAATCAGAAAGATTTCTGGCTCCCAGGTGTCTTTTATACAGGTAACGAGCTGAGATTAGGAGCACACTCTTAAAGGGGGTGCTCCTAACCGCAGCTTGTTACCTGTATAAAAGACACCTGTCCACAGAAGCAATCAATCAATCAGATTCCAAACTCTTCACCATGGCCAAGACCAAAGAGCTCTCCAAGGATGTCAGGGACAAGATTGTAGACCTACACAAGGCTGGAATGGGCTACAAGACCATCGCCAAGCAGCTTGGTGAGAAGGTGACAACATTTGGTGCGATTATTCGCAAATGGAAGAAACACAAAAGAACTGTCAATATCCCTCGGCCTGGGGCTCCATGCAAGATCTCACCTCGTGGAGTTGCAATGATCATGAGAACGGTGAGGAATCAGCCCAGAACTACACGGGAGGATCTTGTCAATGATCTCAAGGCAGCTGGGACCATAGTCACCAAGTAAACAATTGGTAACACACTACACCGTGAAGGACTGAAATCCTGCAGCGCCCGCAAGGTCCCCCTGCTCAAGAATACATATACATGCCCATCTGAAGTTTGCCAATGAACATCTGAATGACTCAGAGGACAACCGGTGAAAGTGTTGTGGTCAGATGAGACCAAAATGGAGCTCTTTGACATCAACTCAACTCGCTGTGTTTGGAGGAGGAGGAATGCTGCCTATGACCCCAAGAACACCATCTCCACTGTCAAACATGGAGGTGGAAACATTATGTTTTGGGGGTGTTTTTCTGCTAAGGGGACAGGACAACTTCACCGCATCAAAGGGACGATGGGCGAGGACATGTACCGTCAAATCTTGGGTGAGAACCTCCTTCCCTCAGCCAGGGCATTGAAAATGGGTCGTGGATGGGTATTCCAGCATGACAATGACCCAAAACACACGGCCAAGGCAACAAAGGAGTGGCTCAAGAAAAAGCACATTAAGGTCCTGGAGTGGCCTAGCCAGTCTCCAGACCTTAATCCCATAGAAAATCTGTGGAGGGAGCTGAAGGTTCGAGTTGCCAAACATCAGCCTCGAAACCTTAATGACTTGGAGAAGATCTGCAAAGAGGAGTGGGACAAAATCCCTCCTGAGATGTGTGCAAACCTGGTGGCCAACTACAAGAAACGTCTGACCTCTGTGATTGCCAACAAGGGTTTTGCCACCAAGTACTAAGTCATGTTTTGCACAGGGGTCAAATACTTATTTCCCTCATTAAAATGCAAATAATTTTATAACATTTTTGACATGCGTTTTTCTGGATTGTTTTGTTGTTATTCTGTCTCTCACTGTTCAAATAAACCTACTATTAAAATTATAGACTGATCATTTCTTTGTAAGTGGGCAAACGTACAAAATCAGCAGGGGATCAAATACTTTTTTCCCTCACTGTAAATACAGTAGTATTGAATTTACTAGCCAAAGTGTTTCACTACATGGGAATAGAGGGCCATTTGAAACACACACAGTCTCCTCCAGTGCCCTTGTTCGATAGACCACTCAGGCTGATTAAGAGAGCCCAGAACACCCAGCATCTGTTACAGTCACCGCCCTACACCGCCAGACCAGAGTAATGGCACCCAGAGCCGGGGCAGAGACGGATGGCTGGGACTTCAAAGACATGACTAATCGCTTGCCGCTCTGACAGGGGGAGATAGAGAGGCTGAGGGTGTTTGTCTTGTTCCGTCTGCCCTTCTTTTCTATTCATAGAATCTCTCTCCCTCTCTTTCCCTCCCTCTTTCTCTCACACACACACACTATGGCTGCATTATGACAGGCAGCCAAATTCTGATATTTTTGTCACTAATTGGTCTTTTGACCAATCACAGTCCATTTCAGAGCCCATCCGATTGTTCAAAAGACCAATTAGTGTAAGAAAATCTGAATTGGGCTGCCTGCGTACACGCACCCTATGTAATCACTTCCTTTGATCTCTGCTCTGGGGTTGCATGACATATTCAACTTTGACCCCTGAGCTAATGATGACATTAGTGGGGTAGGTAGAGGTTTCCCGTAACAACCCCTAACCAGGGATGATATTATTTTCACAGCTTCATGACAGTAAAGGTTAGGATCGGGATAGGTTCAACTTCTACCATGACCTACACCATCATTGGCTGCATCTCAATGGTTATAAATGGCTTTCTTTTCTCATATCGTTCCCTTCATGACCATTGATTGCAAAGGGCTTGACAAATTACAGCAATGTGTTGAAAACCTATCTGGTCCTATCTAGGAAATGAGACAAGGAAAGGAGAAGAGGAAAGGAAGCTGTTAGGCTAAGGGTATAGTAATGCCATGTATAGAATAAACAATAAACAGTACGGGGGAAAAAATGTATGAAATGAATAAGAGCGTCTGCTAAATGACTAAAAATGTAAAAATGTAAAATAACTTCCGGAAGAGAAAGTCTTTAAAGATGTTTGTTCAACATACATTATCTATAACATTCCATTTCTATACCCTCGCTAAACTGCACAATTCAATGCTGTGATACCTGTTCAACACCACACACTGCTGCTCATGCTCCCAGATTATTTTGATGTACCTGTTCAACACCACACACTGCTGCTCATGCTCCCAGATTATTTTCGATGTACTTGTTCAACACAGCATGAAATATTGCAATATCTCTGTGTGTTAATTTAATATAACAAATAATAATACACTTTACCCAAGTAAGTGCTTTTCATTAACAGCAAACATCTTGTCCACTTCACTGTGTCAATTCAATTGAACTGTTGATAGGTCTATTATCAAGACCATAGTAGTGCTTTCACACAATGCTACCCTTAAAAAGCAGAAATTAAAATTCATACAGCCCAGGGTTTACCTGCCACAGCCAAAGTGATAGAGGGAAGACATTTATATTCTGTGATGGTCCTGAAATCCATTATCGAGACCAACAGGCGCTCAATGACTAGCTAGTACAAATCACTCAATCTGTGTCTCATTCTCAGTTTGACTCTCTCTCTCTCTCTCTCTCTCTCTCTCTCTCTCTCTCTCTCTCTCTCTCCCTCTCTCCCTCCATGGGAAACATATGTTAACATTGCAAAAAGCAAGTGAAATAGATAATAAACAAAAGAGAAATAAACAACAGATGTACAGTGAACATTACACTCACAAAAGTTTCAGAGGAATAGAGACATTTCAAATGTCACATTATGGCTATTAACAGTGTTATAACGATGTGCAAATAGTTAAAGTACAAAAGGGAAAATAAATAAACATAAAAATTGGTTATATTTACAATGGTGTTTGTTCTTCACTGCTTGCCCTTTTCTTGTGGCAACAGGTCATAAATCCTGCTGCTGTGATGGAACACTGTGGTATTTCACCAAATAGATATGGGAGTTTATCAAATTGGATTTGTTTTTAAATTCTTTGTGGGTCTGTGTAATCTGAGGGAAATAGAGTGCATTCAGAAAGTATTCAGACCCCTTCACTTCATCTACATTTTGTTACGTTACAGCCTTGTTCTAAAATGGATTAAATTGTTTTCCCCCCCTCATCAATCTACACACAACACCCAATAATGACAAAGTGAAAACAGACATTTTGCAAATTTATAAAAAAGTAAAAATGTAAATATTACATTTACATAAGTATTCAGACCCATTACTCAGTACTTTGTGGAAGCACGATTACAGCCTCGAGTCTTCTTGGGTATGACAGCTTGGCACACCTATATTTAGGGAGATTCTCCCATTCTTCTCTGTAGATCCTCTCAAGCTCTGTCAGGTTGGATGGGGAGCGACGCTACACAGCTATTTTCAGGTCTCTCCAGAGATGTTCGATCAGGATCAAGTCCGGGCTCTGGCTGGGCCACTCAAGGACATTCAGAGACTTGTCCCCGAAGCCACTCCTGCGTCTCCCAGTCCCTGCTGCTGAACAACATCCCCACAGCATGCTGCTGCCACCAACCTGCTTCTCTGTAAGGATGGTGCCAGGTTTCCTCCAGACATGACGCTTGGCATTCAGGCCAAAGAGTTCAATCTTGGTTTCACTGCAATTTATTGCCCTGGCCACATCTGCAGTCCTCATCCCTCCTTGCAGCATGCCTAAGGCACATTCACGCAGATGAGCAGGGACCTTGGGCATCTTTCTTCAGAGTCAGTAGAAAGGCCTCTTTAGTGTCCTAAGTTTTCATAACTTTGACCTTAATTGCCTACCCTGTCTTTCAAAGATAAGCTGTTAGTGTCTTAACGACCGTTCCACAGGTGCATGTTCATTAATTGTTTATGGTTCATTGAACAAGCATGGGAAACAGTGTTTAAACCCTTCACAATGAAGATCTGTGAAGTTATTTGAATTTATACAAATTATCTTTGAAAGACAGGGTCCTGAAAAAGGGACGTTTCTTTTTTTGCTGAGTTTATTTCTGTTTTAAATATTTAATACAATTGCAAAAGAATTCTAAAAACCTGTTTTCACTGTCATTATGGGGTATTGTGTGTAGATTGATAAAGATTTTTTTTATTTAATCCATTTTAGAATAAGGCTGTAACGTAACAAAATGTGGAAAACGTCAAGGGGTCTGAATAATTTACGAATGCATTGTATGTGTCTCTAATATGGTCATACATTTGGCAGGAGGTTTGAAAGTGCAGCTTAGTTTCCACATAATTTGTCTTGTGCACATAGCCTGTCTTCTCTTGAGAGTCAGGTCTGCCTACGGTGGCCTTTCTCAATAGCATGGCTATGCTCACTGAGTCTGTACATAGTCAAAGCTTTCCTTAATTTTGGTTCAGTCACAGTTGTCAGGTATTCTGCCACTGTTACTCTCTGTTTAGGGCCAAATATTATTCTAGTTTGCTCTGTTTTTGGAAAATTATTTCCAATGTGTTAAGTAATTATCTTTTTGTTATCGCATGGTTTGGTTGGGTCTAAGTGTGTTGCTATCCTGGGGCTCTGTGGGGTCTGTTTGCTTGCTTTGGGGACTCTTCTCCAGGTTAATCTCTGTATAGGTGATGGCTTTGTAATGGAAAGTTTGGGAACCGCTTCCTTTTAGGTGGTTGTAGAATTTAACGGCTCTTTTCTGGATTTTGATAATTAGTGGGTATCGGCCTAATTCTGCTCTGCATGCATTATTTGGTGCTTTACGATGTACAAGGAGGATGTTTTTGCAGAGTGCATGCACTCTCTCTCTCTATCCTCTGATAAACAGAGTTGGGGGTTAGAGGTAGCATGGGGCAAAAGGCTTAATACAGAGGACTCCACAAGGAGAATGGGCTAATCTATTTACTACATACTAACTATTGCATACGCACCTACACACACACACCCACATACCTGCATTATCTAGTGGTGTGTCTATACCGGGAGAGAGATCTGTCTCCATTTAAGCCCCCTCATAATGACCCCTTAATGTAAATACAGAAGTCATCTTCACCCATCTCCATGACGACAGGCACCTCCCCCCTCGCCCTATCCGTACATCAATCAGATGTACTGGCTGGTTAAGGTGACAGACCACGCCCCCTCACAGGCCCTCTATTGTGGACAGAGAAAGATGCTGATTTCTCAAGGTAACAACAACAATCACCAAAGCTTGAGTAAAGTAGGGAGTGTGTGTGTGTTTGTGTGTATTGTTATGCGCATGAGTGTAATGTATGTGTGTGTGTGTGTACATGTCTCCGTTTGCCTGTTGATCCCAGTAGGCTTTACTGCAGTGGTAGTGAGCAGAGTTAGGGTCAAATTCATTTAGGCTCTAGTCAATTCCAGCACATGAACTTGACATGCAACTGTAATGGGAAAAGCGGCCTCTCCATAGCATAGCTGTTGTTCCCATTTCAGTTTGCTGTCAATTTCACCTCCTGAATAGAGTGGTGCTAAAAAATGTTTTTTTTTTCAAATGGCCACCATCAATTTCCAGTGTTTTCTTTCTAAGGCTAATGGAAACCAAATCAATGATTTATCTCCCCGTCGACCAACATCTCATGAATATGAAATGATGTGTACCGCGTCGAGGTTTCCTAGTTGAAGGAAGAAGCTCAAACCGTTTCCCTCGCCACTCGGCGGCTGAAACCTCAAAGAGAAACAGAACATGAAAATACTTCCTAGCGAGTTAGTGTGGCGGAATGTTCCAGCGTCAGGGAAAGAGAGAAATAGAAACTAACAATAGGGAAGTTTGAAGTAACCCCGGTACTTGAAAGAGACTGGGCAGAAGCTTCGGCGCGGCTTTATTCAATATTAATTATATCTAAAGGCATTTCAGAGCAGGGGAAGAGATCACAGATTTATAAAATAAAGGAAAAAAGGTCCAGGCGAGGCGAGGAGAATTCCCCAGACTCTCAGAACTTCTGCCAGACACCCTCAGCAGTTTTTGACTGGGAGCGAGCTGGACTAAAGTAGTATAATACTAATGGGTAGGGAGTGACAAGGATAGGATGGTATGTGTGGGTGATGGTATGTGGGTCATTCTTAAAATACGGTGGCATTTGGGCAAGGATCTTTGGAAAACATGAACTTATTTTAATATTTTTTAAATTTTTATTTATTTGGGTACATCTTCCCATTCAAAATCAACTAACATGGTAGCTAATGACTTTAAACAATTGATACCATCCACCAGTAGGAATAGTAACACCAATGATGGTAACACCAATGATGGTAACACCAATGATGGTAACACCAATGATGGTAACACCAATGATGGTAACACCAATGATGGTAACACCAATGAGACATTTGAGATAAAGGAGGATTTTCTGAAATGGAGGCTTCACATGCTCAAATCTAAGGTCATCAAGCCTTTACACACCATTTACTGAAGTGATATGATTAATAATTTTGCTCACAATGTTATTGTGATGAGCCATCAAACAAGCAAAGCGTCAATACAGGACTAAGATCGAAACCTACTATGCCGGCTCTGACGCTCGTTGGATGCTTGCAAACTATCACGGATTACAAAGGGAAACCAAGCCACGAGCTGCCCAGTGACGCGAGCCTACTAGACGAGCTAATTGCCTTCAATGCTTGCTTCGAAGTAAGAAACAATTAACCATACATGAGAGCACCAGCTTTTCCAGAGGATTGTGTGATCTCGCTCTCCATGTGAGTTCGATCTTTAAACAGGTTAACATTCACAAGGCTGAGTGGCCAGATGAACTTCATACTCAGAGCAGCTGGCAAGTGTCTTCACAGACATTTTCAACCTTTCCCTGACCATGTCTGTAATACCTACACGTTTCATGCAGACCACCATAGTCCCTGTGCCCATGATCGCCAAGGTAACATGTTTAAATGACTATTGCCCCTTAGCAATCACATCTGTAGGCTTGAAATGCTTTGAAAGGCTGGTCATGGCTCACATCAACAACATCATCCCAGACACCAGATGATAAAATGTTATTGCACACCACACTGCCCTCGCCCACCTGGATAAAAGGAATACCTATGTGAGAATGTTGTTAATTGATTACAGCTCAGCATTCAGCCCCGTAGTGCCCTCCAAGCTCATCACTAAGCTCAGGACCCTGGTACTGAGAACCTCCCTCTGCAACTGGATCCTTGACTTCCTGACAGGCTGCCTCCAGATGGTGAGAGTAGGCAACAACACATGTGCATGTTGACCCTCAACACGGGGGATCCTCAGGGGTGCGTGCTCAGTCCCCTCCTGTACTCCCTGTTGACCCACGACTGCATGGCCGCGCCTGACTCCAACACTGCATCACTGCTTCGTATGGAAACTGCTTGGCATCCGACCCCAAGGTGCTATAGAGGGTAGTGCGATTGACCCAGTACATCACTGGGGCCGAGCTCCCTGCCATCAAAAAGTCATAAATCTACCTCTATACCAGGCAGTGTCAGAGGAAGGCCCTAAAAAGACTCCAGCCACCCAAGTCATAGACTGTTTTCTCTGCTCTCGTATGGAAAGTGGTACTGATGCACCAAGTCTGGAACCAACAGGACCCTGAACAGCTTCTACCCCCAAGCCATAAGACTGCTAAATAGTTAACCAAATAGCTACCTACCGAGAGAGACAGACAGACAGACAGACAGACAGACAGACAGACAGACAGACAGACAGACAGAGAGACAGACAGACAGACAGACAGACAGACAGACAGACAGACAGACAGACAGACAGACAGACAGACAGACAGACAGACAGACAGACAGACAGACAGACAGACAGACAGACAGAGAGACAGAGAGAGAGAGAGAGAGAGAGAGAGAGAGAGAGAGAGAGAGAGAGAGAGAGAGAGAGGGAGGAGGAATATACAGATCTAGAGAGAGTGAGACCAAGGTAAAGAAAGAAAGGACATATTGAGAGGGGCTGGATGACCGAGAGAGACAATAAAAATATTAAGAGAGAAAGATGGATAGTGTGAGAGAGAAAGAGACAGACAGATTTAATGGGAGCTCAGTGATGGGACATGACCAATGGCCAGAAGTTCATTCTCATAAACTCGTCATTACAGCAGGTCAGTGGGGGTTATGTCAAAATTATAATTTAGATGGATGGCACGTGCACACACACACACACACACACACACACACACACACACACACACACACACACACACACACACACACACACACACACTACAAAGAGATCTAAACTGCCTGTACAGAACCTTGCATGGCTCAGCACACTGGTGTTGCAGTTACCAGGGAAACCGGAGAAACAGATGCAGGTCACAGCGAGCAGAGAGAGATGGTGGGAGGAGGAGGGCTACCCAAAACCCACAAAACCCTTTATTACACACAAACACACACACACAAGTACAGTGCATTCTGAAAGTATTCAGACCCCTTCACTTTTTCCGCATTTTGTTACGTTACAGCCGTATTCTAAAATGGATTAAAAAACGGATTTTTATAAATGCTTGCTAATTTATTACAAATAAAAAACTGAAATACTTTATTTACATAAGTATTCAGACCCTTTGCTACGAGATTCAAAATTTAGCTCCAGAACATCCTGTTTCCATTGATCATCCTTGAGATGTTTCTACAACTTGAGTCCACCTGTGGTAAATTAAGTTGATTGGATATGATTTGGAAAGGCACACACTTGTCTATATAAGGTCTCACAGTTGACAGGGCATGTCAGAGCAAAAACCAAGCCATGAGGTTGAAGGAATTGTCCGTAGAGCTCCGAGACAGGATTGTTTTCGAGGCACAGATCTGGGGAAGGGTACCAAAAAGTGGCTGAGCATTGAAGGTCCCCAAGAACACAGTGGTCTCCATCATTCTTAAATGGAAGAAGTTTGGAACACTAAGAATCTTCCTAGAGCTGGCCGCCCGGCCAAACTGAACAATCAAGGGAGAAGGGCCTTGGTCAGGAAGGTGACCAAGAACACGATGGTCACTCTGACAAAGATCCAGAGTTCCACTGTGGAGATGGGAGAACCTTCCAGAAGGAGAATCATCTCTGCAGCACTCCACCAATCAAGAATTTCTGGTAGAGTGGCCAGATGGAAGCCACTCCTCAGTAAAAGGCACATGACAGCCCGCTTGGAGTTTGCCAAAAGGCACCTAAAGGACTCTCAGACCATGAGAAACAAGATTCTCTGGTCTGATGAAACCAAGATTGAACTCTTTGGCCTGACTGCCAAGCGTCACGTCTAGAGGAAACCTGGCACCATTCCTACGGTAATGCATAGTGGTGGCAGCATCATGCTGTGGGGATGTTTTTCAGTGGCAGGGACTGGGAGACTAGTCCGGATTGAGGGAAAGATGAACGGAGCAAAGTACAGAGAGATCCATGATGAAAACCTGCTCCAGAGCGCTCAGGACCTCAGACTGGGGCGAAGGTTCACCTTCCAACAGGACAACGACTCTAAGCACACACCCAAGACAACACAGGAGTGGCTTTGAGACAATCTCTGAATGTCCTTGAGTGGCCCAGCCAGAGCCCGGACTTGAACCCGATCAAACAGACCTGAAAATAGCTGTTTGAGTTATAGTTTATTTATTCTTGCTCACAGATAAAACTGAAGAAATGCAGTGGGTAGAGTGGTGTTTCGCAGGCAGTTTCTCAGGAGCATGGTGGTGCAGTTACCTCTTTTTGGAGGGAGCAGGTCATTCAGTGGATGGTCAAGAGTGTGCATGTCCTTCACCAGGTGCACTGCAGCCTGCTCTCGCCTGCTCTGCATTGAAGGGCTAAATGTGCCATTTGCCATCACCTTCTGCCTTCTACCTGTGGTGTAGCTGTGGAGCCAGGTTAGTAACCGTCACCCTCTGTCTTCTACCTGTGGTGTAGCTGTGGAACCAGGCTAGTAACCATCACCCTCTGCCTTCTTCCTGTGGTGTAGCTGTGGAGCCAGGCTAGTAACCATCACCCTCTGCCTTCTTCCTGTGGTGTAGCTGTGGAGCCAGGCTAGTAACCATCACCCTCTGCCTTCTTCCTGTGGTGTAGCTGTGGAGCCAGGCTAGTAACCATCACCCTCTGCCTTCTTCCTGTGGTGTAGCTGTGGAGCCAGGCTAGTAACCATCACCCTCTGCCTTCTTCCTGTGGTGTAGCTGTGGAGCCAGGCTAGTAACCATCACCCTCAGTCTTCTTCCTGTGGTGTAGCTGTGGAGCCAGGCTAGTAACCATCACCCTCTGTCTTCTACCTGTGGTGTAGCTGTGGAGCCAGGCTAGTAACCATCACCCTCTGTCTTCTACCTGTGGTGTAGCTGTGGAGCCAGGCTAGTAACCATCACCCTCTGTCTTCTACCTGTGATGTAGCTGTGGAGCCAGGCTAGTAACCATCACCCTCTGCCTTCTTCCTGTGGTGTAGCTGTGGAGCCAGCCTAGTAACCATCACCCTCAGTCTTCTACCTGTGGTGTAGCTGTGGAGCCAGGCTAGTAACCATCACCCTCTGTCTTCTACCTGTGGTGTAGCTGTGGAGCCAGGCTAGTAACCATCACCCTCTGCCTTCTACCTGTGGTGTAGCTGTGGAGCCAGGCTAGTAACCATCACCCTCTGCCTTCTTCCTGTGGTGTAGCTGTGGAGCCAGGCTAGTAACCATCACCCTCTGTCTTCTACCTGTGGTGTAGCTGTGGAGCCAGGCTAGTAACCATCACCCTCTGTCTTCTACCTGTGGTGTAGCTGTGGAGCCAGGCTAGTAACCATCACCCTCTGCCTTCTTCCTGTGGTGTAGCTGTGGAGCCAGGCTAGTAACCATCACCCTCTGCCTTCTTCCTGTGGTGTAGCTGTGGAGCCAGGCTAGTAACCTTGGACACAGTTCAATGTCAGACAGATGTTGCAGGAGCTTTGCGTGATCTACTCGATCAAAGGCTTTTGACATATCAGCAAGTAACACCCTCACCATTGTTGGTTTTCTGGAGTCTGTAGCAGTCAACCAGGAGTTTTTTTGATGAAGCTCTCCTGGATTTTTCAAGGGCATGACGTTAGAGAGATGGGCCTCCAGTCACTCATTGTACATGGGTTGGACACTTAAGGTATGGGACACACATTGGCAGTCTTCCAGGCAGCAGGAACAGTCCCCTGCCAGTAAGAGGTGTTAACTATGTGTGTGATGACAGGTGCTAGATCTTCTGCACTTTTAGTAGCCAGACTGGAATGCCATCAGGCCCACACGCTTTATGTGGGCTGAGTCTGGTCAGAGCTTGCTTTATCTGGCCAATGCTGCACAGCTCAACCTGACTTGTAGGAAGATGGCAAGAGGTGTGGTGCTTATCCACCCCTCAGCAAAAAGTTCATTAAAATATCAGCCACGTCTTTGTCTTCAATTCCCTCCACCTGTATTCTCCCTGCGGATGTTTTCTTTCATCCCAGTCCTTTTTTAATGAATTCCCACCATCCTTTAAGGTTTTTCTTCTTCAGGTCCTGGATTTTAGTTTTGTATTAGTTTGTTTTTGCTTCCTTGATAAGCATTTGCACTGTGTTTCTGTATTTTCTCCATTTCATTGTTTTTCCCCATCTGTTGAAAATCTTCTGTCTTTTCCTGATGGCAGCTTTTATTCCTACAGTCATCCAGGGCTTGTCCAGTGTTGCTGTTTTCTTACTGGCATGCATACATCAAGTGCAGTTTGAATGCAGGAGTTGAACGTCTCCACCTTTGCATCGATGCTCTCTACCCCATATGTGGCAGACCAGTCAGTACTGGCCATACATCGTGCTAAGGCCTCCTTTCTGTTCTGACCAGATGTCCTTTTTCCCGCTGCACCTTGCTTCTCCCTCCTGATGTTGTGTTTGGGGAGAACAGCAGACATTTATGATCACTGGATATAAGAGGAGCAAGTACAGTGGGGGTGTTGTAGTGATTCTTCATCTTGGTAATGATCAGATCTTAGATGGAGTCCCCTCTGGTCTTGTCTTTGACCACTTGTTTCATGTCTGGATGGGAGTTTGTCAGCAACTTGATAGGCAGGTGATTAAAGTCTCCACACAGGATGAGCCCCATTTGGGGAGAGAACATCCTGATCACATCAATAGTGTTGATGAGATAATCCACAGTGTTCTGCTGAAGTGTTTTCTCATTTGCCCATGGATGGTAGAGTACTCCCACTACCAGAGTTGAAACTGAGCTGGGGAGTCGTTTAGGGCAGAGCTGAAGCTGCATACACTCAAATTCCTCTTTCACTAGGTCAGTTCTTCTCTTTGCCTGCATACTGTGGTTCACATACATAGCCATCCCCCCTCTGGACCTGTCATTTCTGAACAGCTGATAGTTTTAAATGAAAAGAGATTCATCTAGGACATTTTCGTGGGCCCTAGTTTCATTGACACATCCAATGTCTTAATTTACTCATTGAAGAAGCAGTTCAAATTCATCCACTTTGTTTATCCATGATCTTGTGTTACAAGATCACTGTGCAGTGACGCTCCCCATCCAACCTGACAGAGCTTGAAAAGATCTGCAGAGAAGAATGGGAGAAACTCCCCAAATACAGGTGTGCCAAGCTTGTAGCGTCATACCCAAGAAGACTCAAGGCTGTAATCGACGTCAAGGTGCTTCAACAAAGTACTGAGTAAAGGGTCTGAATACTAATGTAAATGTGATGTTTCCGTTTTTTATTTGTAATACATTTGCAAAAATTTATAAAAACCTGTTTTTGCTTTGTCATTATGGGGTATAGTGTGTAGATTGATGTAACGTAAGAAAATGTGGAAAAAGTCAAGGGGTCTGAATACTTTCCAAATGAACTGTATTCAGACTCATATAGGCAGTCTCTCTCTCTCTGCATAAAATAAATCAACCATATCCTACACCAGCCAAACCAATACTACTGAATTTATGACACTGTAAAAAATTATTTTAACCAATTGCTTAAATCAGCATTATTCTGTGAGTTGAGTGGACTTCAAAATAGCATTGAAGTGGATTCAACCTATAAATATCAAGGCAACCAGCTGCAATACGATTTCTAGTTTGCTCGACACTAGATTTTAGATTGATCAAGATTTATTGACTAAAATTACAAACTCATGTTTGCTTAAAACCACACCCATCGTTATCATATTTCCCAGCATGCTCCATTACAGGTTTATTATCAAAAGTGTATGTTATAATACCTGTGTTTTTGCATGTACATTGATCGGTTGATTCGTCTTATACTACACAAAAATAAATAAAACGTTTCTAAAGTAATCCAATCTGTTAGTAGTTGGATTTACTGCAACAGTTACTGAGATGGCTGTTCCAGTTTAGATGATTTAGGTAGTCTAATGAATGAATCTTCCCTACCCCGGCAGTCATTCTCAGGGCTCCACACTAACATTTTCCCCTGGTGGCACTGGAACCACTAACTTTTTCATTTGGAAGCATCAGACCATATTTTGGTCGCAACCGGAAAAATTGTAGCGTCACAGAATAGAAACAATTATTAACCACTTACAGAGTCGTTCACAATGCTTTTTTAAGAGGTATAATAGACGACAGATGGTATTCAATAAATAAGTGGTTTCATCTAACGTATCCATGCAGGAATGCATGATTCAAGATATTTTGATGTGCAACCTTATTCAGTGATTTTCATGAATTTTGGGTTGACAATTTGGCTATTGTTGTTATATTTTAATGTTAAAATAGGGCTCCAGATTTGTATTTTGTTCAATAGAGAGGAATTTATTGTTAATATTTACTTTTGTATTACTTTTTAACTCCACATTGTTGGCAACGGGCTGTAAAGTCTAGACCTGTTGTATTCAGCGCATGTGACCAATAAGATTTTATTTGACAAAATATTTATGTTTGCTAATAGCAATTTGTAAGTCGCTCTGGATAAGAGCGTCTGCTAAATTACGTAAATGTAAATGTAAATCATAGGCTAATTTATTTGGGGCTAATTCACCACCTGAGTAAGAGGAAATAAAAAAAAACACTATAGCTAGATCAATAACTCTAAACATAATACCCACTGCTTGTAATGCAGCCATGTATTAATCTAACAGTAAATGCAATGTCCTAAAAATACATTGTAGTTGTAGCCTACTACCCACTGTGTATTTCACACTATCTGTATCTCAATGCCATATCAAATGTATTGGTTATAAAATAGTTCTATAGAGCACAATATTGAGAGTTGAGAAATAAAAAGTATACCTACAGAAATCTGAGAACCCTCTCTCTATTTTCAAGCGCGACAACATTAGCTGCTTCCAAATCTGTGTTTCTCCCGCAACTGGATTTTGAAATGTTATAGCCTACAACCAGAACAATTTTTTTACTCCCGGTGCGCAGGGGGGAGGGAGTTAGTGTCTCATCACAGCAGCAGGCCCCAGCGAAACAGGCAGAGGGGCAGGGCAAAAAGTGTCATTACAGGAATCAAATCAAATCAAATTTTATTTGTCACATACACATGGTTAGCAGATGTTAATGCGAGTGTAGCGAAATGCTTGTGCTTCCAGTTCCGACCATGCAGTAATATCTAACAAGTAATCTAACCTAACAATTTCACAACAACTACCTTACACACACAAGTGTAAAGGAATGAATAAGAATATGTACATAAAAATATATGATTGAGTGATGGCCGAACGGCATAGAGTACTGTATACAGTGAGGGGAAAAAGTATTTGATCCCCTGCTGATTTTGTACGTTTGCCCACTGACAAAGAAATTATCAGTCTATAATTTTAATGGTAGGTTTATTTGAACAGTGAGTGACAGAATAACAACAAAAAAATCCAGAAAAATGTCAAAAATATTATAAATTGATTTGCATTTTAATGAGGAAAATAGGTATTTGACCCCTCTGCAAAACATGACTTAGTACTTGGTGGCAAAACTCTTGTTGGCAATCACAGAGGTCAGACATTTCTTGTAGTTGGCCACCAGGTTTGCACACATCTCAGGGATTTTGTCCCACTCCTCTTTGCAGATCTTCTCCAAGTCATTTGAGGCTGACGTTTGGCAACTCGAACCTTCAGCTCCCTCCACAGATTTTCTATGAGATTAAGGTCTGGAGACTGGCTAGGCCACTCCAGGACCTGAATGTCCTTCTTGAGCTACTCCTTTGTTGCCTTGGCCGTGTGTTTTGGGTCATTGTCATGCTGGAATACCCATCCACGACCCATTTTCAATGCCCTGGCTGAGGGAAGGAGGTTCTCACCCAAGATTTGACGGGACATGGACCCGTCCATCGTCCCTTTGATGCGGTGAAGTTGTCCTGTCCCCATAGCAGAAAAACACCCCCAAAACATAATGTTTCCACCTCCATGTTTGACGGTGGGAATGGTATTCTTGGGGTAATAGGCAGCATTCCTCCTCCTCCAAACACGGCGAGTTGAGTTGATGCCAAAGAGCTCCATTTTGGTCTCATCTGACCACAACACTTTCACCCAGTTTTCCTCTGAATCATTCAGATGTTCATTGGCAAACTTCAGACGGGCATGTATATGTGCTTTCTTGAGCAGGGGGACCTTGCGGGCGCTGCAGAATTTCAGTCCTTCACGGTGTAGTGTGTTACCAATTGTTTTCTTGGTGACTATGGTCCCAGCTGCCTTGAGATCATTGACAAGATCCTCCCGTGTAGTTCTGGGCTGATTACTCACCGTTCTCATGATCATTGCAACTCCACGAGATGAGATCTTGCATGGAGCCCCAGGTCGAGGGAGATTGACAGTTCTTTTGTGTTTCTTCCATTTGCGAATAATCGCACCAACTGTTGTCACCTTCTCACCAAGCTGCTTGGCGATGGTCTTGTAGCCCATTCCAGCCTTGTGTAGGTCTACAATCTTGTCCCTGACATCCTTGGAGAGCTCTTTGGTCTTGGCCATGGTGGAGAGTTTGGAATCTGATTGATTGCTTGCTTCTGTGGACAGGTGTCTTTTATACAGGTAACAAGCTGAGATTAGGAGCACTCCCTTTAAGAGTGTGCTCCTAATCTCAGCTCGTTACCTGTATAAAAGACACCTGGGAGCCAGAAATCTTTCTGGATGATAGCGTGGTGAACAGGCAGTGGCTCGGGTGGTTGTTGTCCTTGAGGGCAGGTAGTTTGCCCCCGGTGATGCGTTGTGCAGACCTCACTACCCTCTGGAGAGCCTTACGGTTGTGGGCGGAGCAGTTGCCGTACCAGGCGGTGATACAGCCCGACAGGATGCTCTCGATTGTGCACTTGTAAAAGTTTGTGAGTGTTTTTGGTGACAAGCCAAATTTCTTCAGCCTCCTGAGGTTGGAGTGGGTCTAGGGTGTCAGGTAGGGTGGAGGTGATATGGTCCTTGACTAGTCTCTCAAAGCACTTCATGATGACGGAAGTGAGTGCTACAGGGCGGTAGTCATTTAGCTCAGTTACCTTAGCTTTCTTGGGAACAGGAACAATGGTGGCCCTCTTGAAGCATGTGGGAACAACAGACTGGGATAAGGGTTGATTGAATATGTCCGTAAACACACCAGCCAGCTGGCCTGTGCATGCTCTGAGTACGCGGCTGGGGAGGCCGTCTGGGCCTGCAGCCTTGCGAGGGTTAACACGATTAAATGTTTTACTCAAGTTGGCTGCAGTGAAGGAGAGCCCGTAGGTTTTGGTAGCGGGCCAAGTCAGTGGCACTGTATTGTCCTCAAAGCGAGCAAAGAAGTTGTTTAGTTTGTCTGGGAGCAAGACGTTGGTGTCCGCAACGGGGCTGGTTTTCTTTTTGTAGTCCGTGACTGACTGTAGACCCTGCCACATACCTCTCGTGTCTGAGCCGTTGAATTGCGACTCTACTTTGTCTCTGTACTGACGCTTAGCTTGTTTGATTGCCTTGCGGAGGGAATAGCTACACTGTTTGTATTCGGTCATGTTTCCGGACACCTTGCCCTGATTAAAAGCAGTGGTTCACGCTTTCAGTTTTGTGCGAATGCTGCCATCAATCCACGGTTTCTGGTTGGGGAATGTTTTAATAGATGCTGTGGGTACAACATCACCGATGCACTTGCTAATAAACTCGGTCACCGAATCAGCGTATTCATCACTGTTGTTGTTCGACGCTATGCGGAACATATCCCAGTCCACGTGATCGAAGCAATCTTGAAGCGTGGAATCCAATTTGTCAGACCAGCGTGGAACAGACCTGAGCACGGGTGCATCCTGTTTTAGTTTCTGTCTATAGGCTGAAAATGGAGTCGTGGTCAGCTTTTCCGAAAGAAGGGCGGGGAGGGCCTTATATGCGTCGCGGAAGTTAGAATAACAATAATCCAGGGTTTTGCCAGCCCGGGTCACGCAATCGATATGATGATAAAATTTAGGGAGCCTTGTTTTCAGATCAGCCTTGTTAAAATCCCCAGCTACAATAAATGCTGCCTCAGGATATGTGGTTTCCAGTTTATATAGAGTCAAATGAAGTTCGTTCAGGGCCGTCGATGTGTCTGCTTGGGGGGAATATACACGACTGTGATTATGATCGAAGAGAATTCTCTTGGTAGATAATGCGGTCGGCATTTGATTGTGAGGAATTCTAAGTCAGGTGAACAAAAGGACTTGAGTTCCTGTATTTTGTTATGATCCCACCACGTCTCGTTAATCATAAGGCATACACCCCCGCCCTTCTTCTTACCAGAGAGATGCTTGTTTCTGTCGGCGCAATACGTGAAGAAACCAGGTGGCTGTACCGACTCCGATAGCGTGTCTCGAGTGAGCCATGTTTCCGTGAAACAAAGAACGTTACAGTCTCTGATGTCTCTCTGGAAGGCAACCCTTGCTCGGATTTCGTCTACCTTGTTGTCAAGAGACTGGACATTAGCGAGTAGTATCCTCGGGAGCGGTGCGCAATGTGCCCGTCTACGGAGCCTGACCAGAAGACCGCTCCGTCTGCCCCTTCTGCGGCGCCGTTGTTTTGGGTCGCTGGCTGGGATCCGATCCATTGTCCTGGGTGGTGGGCCAAACAGAGGATCCGCTTCGGGAAAGTCGCATTCCTGGTCGTAATGTTGGTGAGTTGATGTTGCTCTTATATCCAATAGTTCCTCCCGACTGTATGTAATAAAACCTACGATTTCCTGGGGTAACAATGTAAGAAATAACACATAAAAAAACAAAATACTGCATTGTTTCCTAGGAATGCGAAGCGAGGCGGCCATCTCTGAGGATAATGCACATTACTGTTTGACCAAATCATGGTTTTAGCCTCCTAAAAAAATAGGACGTTTGGAGTAAGATGACCATGTAGAATGAGCAGCAAGCACCGATGCGACTAATACAGATTTTTTACTCGCACAGCCAATGTGACTAAACTGTTGCAGTCTGGGGCCCTGATTCTGAATGCAGGTTGCGGGTGATTAAAAGTTCCATTTGTTGGATATTCCAATAGGAACTACTGTACACATAATTTTGCAAGCCAGCAATATGTGACTTGCAGGCCTGTTGTGGCTTGTAGACCAGGAGTTTCAGACCACTGAGTTAGGGTGTAACTAGGCCCTCAAAGAAAGGTCTTATGATATACTGTATGTAATGTATTGTCATAGAGAGACTAACTTAGAGGCACACAGGGAAATATGCAAATAAGGTAGAATACATTCTCAAGTTGAATTGTATGTCCACAACTAATGGATGAGTGAACATACATATCAACTTGAGAATATGCCCAAATGTTGAGCAAACAAAAAATCCTATTGCAGCTCAACATGTTATATATCTATCGTTACATTGCACTCAGACTGCTAGCCAATACAACTGGATTATTAAGAGAATGTACTTTAGCCTTAGCGTGCCATGAAACTCATTCTGTATGGAGATACAGTCGTGGTGGCTGCTAGCTTGAATGTCAATTGGACATCCGCTCTTGTATAATACATAAATAAAGATTAGGCAGGGGCTGTAACAGAGAAGTACACAGACACACACACGCAGGGTTGCACTGAGTCTTTTTGTATCATCATTCAAATGTTCGGTTATGTGATAAAGCTGTAAAAGAGGGAATAGGAATCTCTCTCGCTCTCGCTCTCTCTCTCGCTCTCTCTCTCGCTCTCTCTCTCTCTCTCGCTCTCTCTCGCTCTCTCTCTCCTCTCTCTGTCTTTCTCTGTCTCCCTCTTGGTCATCCACCCCCTCTCAATATTTTATGTATTTCTTTACCTTGGTCTCACTCTCTCTAGATCTGTATACTCTCTCCCTCTGTCCCTCTCTCGGTGCTGCACACTGTTTTATGATCTTCAGAAACAGAGCACACACACACGCAAGCATGTGTTTACGAAGCATGCGACAAATGTGATTTGACACGCACACACACGTCTTGAACCAATACCACAAGCTCCCTGTCACGTATGATGAGTTTTAAGTCATGCACATGTCAAAGTACAGGCCAAGCTAAAACATGTGTGACCTGTCACAGAGAGATCAATACACAAACAGTGAAATGTCATGGAGGAAGTTCACGCATACTAAATGATACACATGTAGTCTCTCTCTCCACGCTACCAGAGATGAAAGAACTGAAAAAAGGAGTGATGGGAAGATAAAAGAGTGGAAGACACTGATAATTCACAGAATTGTGTGTTAGATTACGTTTATTGCGTGTGTGTTTTGTAAGTAATCTGTGTGTTGTGCAACTGTCTTGTGGGACTGGGGGTGTATTGAGTGGAATAAGTACAGAGATGGAGAAACAGGAAGGATAGGAGGAGAGGAACAGAAAGAGAAAGAGAGCAGTAAACAGAGAGAGAGTGGAAGGGAGCAGAGAGAGAGTGAGGTTGGAAAGGAGAGGAGAAAACAAGAGCAGATGAGAGAATAGACAAGGATAATGTGAAGAAGGAAAGAGAGAGGGTAGAAGAGAAGGAGAGACAGAGAGAGTAGAAGAGAAGGAGAGATAAAGAGAGAGATTGAGAAAGATAAATTATAGAAGACAGAAAACCAAGAAAACGACACAAACCCAACAAAAAGTAACAAAATCTAGACACAACTTCCTTCCCCCGCTCCCCCTCTCCTCTCCCCCTCTCCTCTCCTCTCCCCCCTCTCCTCTCCCCTCTCCTCTCCCCCCTCTCCTCTCCACTCACCATAAACTGCACGTTGTCGAAGCCGTTGGCCAGTAGGTGGTTCTCGTATTGGACCAGTCCAATGCTGTCCAGCCATTGGCCCACAGACTGCATGGGGCACCGGGGACCTATGAGGGGGTGAAGGGGCAGACGCTTCAGGAGGGAGTAGCCATCCACCCGGTAACACCGGCAGTCAGGCTGGGAGAGCTGGCACTGCCACATCATGTTGCGGGCAATGTGGCTGTCGAACGAGCCCGCCATGGTAGAGGAAGAGTGTGGAGGAGAGGGGAAAGAGAGGGGGAGGATGGTAGGATGGATGGGGGGGTTGGGGTTAGGCTTGGCTGATGGTTATGAGCATGGCTGAGGGGAGAGGATGTAGGGGCGAAGCATGCTAGGGTGCTGGGGCACAAGGGGGGTAGGGGGATAAGTTTAGGGTGGTTGGAGGTAGATCCAGGGATTTGGAAAAGAGGGGAGAGGGCTAAGGTTAGATCCAGAGAAGAGGTGCCGTCCTGGGGGTAAGATCCATGAGAGAGAGGGTGCAGAGGCTGGGAGGTGGTAAGATAGATCCGATAGATGCGTGTGTCTTGCTGCTGCTGCTGCTTTCCTTTCACGCTCTCAGCTGTTGCTCCTGCCTGCCTGTTCGCTTCGCTTGTGTATGTGTACGAGTGTGTGTGTGCGTGTGTGTGTGTGTGAGCAGGAGCGAGAGAGAAAGAAGGAGATAGGGAGAGCTGCCTGCTTGGTAGAATTCTCTTTATCAAGTACTCCCACACTCAACTGGATGCAGCCTCCTCTCTCTCTCTCTCTCTCTGCTCTCCCCCGCTCTCTCTCTCCACTCTGCCTTCCTCTCCCATTCTCCCTCCTCTTTCTATCCTCCCTCCCTACTCCTGTTTCTCACTCACTCTCTCTCCCTCGATCTCTCTGCTCTCCCTTCTTTCTTTCTCTCTCTCTCTCTCTCTCTCTCTCTCTCTCTCTCGCTCTTTTCTTGGTTCTCCCTCTATCGCTCCCTTTCCCTTCTCTCTCTCTCCGTCGATATCTCTCTCTCCCCTCCTTTTCTTTCTCTCCCCTCTCTTTCACTCTCTCTGTCCCCCTCTATCTCAGTGCCTTGCACAGATAGCAATAGCCATCAGATGAGCCTCTTTGTCTGAGAGCTGAGCTGCCCCAACACACACAATGTGGGTGCGGGTGCATGTGCGTTGGTGGGAGACAGCAGGTTTAGCACATAGCGCAAACAGCATTTCTCAAAGTGGTTACCATGGTAAGGGAATGCTTCACATGCACAGGAGAGAAGAGGCAGGAGGAAAGAGATAAGGGGAAATAGAGAGAGAGAGAGAGAGAGAGAGAGAGGGAGGGAGAGAGAGAGAGAGGGAGGGAGAGAGAGAGGAGGCAGGAGGATGGAGAAAGAAGGGGGAAGATAGAGGGAAAGAGGAGGAGAGAGAGGTGAGAGGGGGATGACAGAAGGACAAGTGGGGATGAGACAGAACTGAGGAGGAAAGAGGGAGAGATGAGAAGGGAGAGAATGAGATAGAGGAGAAAGGAGGTATGGAAGTTCAGTGCAGTTTCTGACTATCTGTTTACCTGCATTATTCTCCTTGATCCCTTCTGAGCCCGTGCCAGTGCTGATGCCAGCCCCAATGGAGCTCATTATCTTATCAATCTGAATGGAGAGAAGGAGAGAAGTGAGGAGAGAGGAGAGAGAGAGAGAGAGAGAGGAGAGAGAGAGGAGAGAGGAGAGAGGAGAGAGAGAGGAGAGAGGAGAGAGAGAGAGAGAGGAGAGAGAGAGTTGCAATTTAGAAAATGTTCATGCTGTATCTCTAGCTGCCTATTTGTAAATTGGTGACATGGTCGTTATAAATTCTAATGAATGGCAATCAATCACCTTTGAAATGTATTGAGTTGACAGGCAAGGAGGACAGAGGAGACTGAAGGAGGAAAGGGGGAGATTCGGAGGAAGGAGGAAGAAGAGGAGGGAGAGAAAGGAGGAGAGAAGATGGATGGGAAAGCATGAAAGAGAGAGAAAGAGAGAGAAAGAGTAACCATCTGGAAGAGGTTTCAGAAGCCTCTGTCTGCCTTTAAACTCGTTTACAGGAGGATTCCACAGCAGGAATCTGACCCTAGACCTGCTGTTAAGCACTCAACTGTGCAGCGCAGCACCATACATCTGACAGGCTCAATGACTGCCTATGGGGGCTACCACATGATTGCCGACTCACTGATCTAAGATCAGAGAGCTCACCCAAATTACACAATTCCTCATTTTAAAGTAGTCTATGGAATGGGAAAATTGGGATTCCCACATTGGGTGTGAG
Source organism: Salmo trutta (assembly GCF_901001165.1). Lineage (NCBI taxonomy): Eukaryota > Metazoa > Chordata > Actinopteri > Salmoniformes > Salmonidae > Salmo > Salmo trutta. Next base: position 7,321,099 of record NC_042996.1, read on the forward strand.
TACAGAAGCAATAGATCACTATTTAGCAACACAGCTAAGAGTGTATGGATCCCATGTAGCCTACACTTGTTTACAGCATTGCATCATTTTCAGGGTCAGGAAAACAGTAATTTAGTAATTTAAAGGAGAAATCTGCAGCTGAAACAATTACAAAGTGTTCTTCCCGCCACTGTTTCTGTACGAAGCTGAGGGATGGGGCTAGAGAACTATAACCACTTTAATTCATAGAAAGAGCTACGGACTGAACAGATATCAAAATGATAGTTTTAACCATGTTTTGAGGCTATATCGTACCTGTTACATTTCATTTGTTTACAAACACTGGCGTAAAACACGCTTATATTCTGGGTTCTGATGGGGTACGACAGTTGAACTAAGCTCATGAGGCATTTATAAGTTACATTCTCCAAGAATCAATGGGAACATATTTAAGTCCAAAAACAGATGCATCAACAGCAGATTGCCTGTTTAAGAGCACTATCTATATAAGCACATACAGTTCTTTAGTGAGCCTTCCCTTGTGGGCATCCTCTTGCTTATAGCAGAACTGTCTCTTGCATTTCTTCTCAAAATAGAACAAACACACAACATGACCAAAAATATGTGGACACCTGCTAGTCAAACATCTCATTCCAAAATCATGGGCATTAATATGGAGTTGGTCCCTCCTTTGCTGTTATAACAGCCTCCACTCTTCTAGGAAAACTCTTCACTAGATGTTGGAACATTGCTGTGGGGACTTGCTTCCATTCAGCCACAAGAGCATTTGTGAGGTGGGGCTCTGATGTTGGGTGATTAGGCCTGGCTCGCAGTCAGCATTCCAATTCATCCCAAAGGTGTTTGAAGGGGTTGAGGTCATGGCTCTGTGCAGGCCAGTCATGTTCTTCCACACCTGTTGCCACAAAGTTGGAAGCACATAGTCATCTAGAATGTCATTGTATGCTGTAGCATTAAGATTTCCTTTCACTGGAACTAAGGAGCCCAAACCATGAAAAACAGCCCCAGGCCATTATTCCTCCTCCATCAAACTTTACAGTTGGCGCTATGCATTCGGCAGATAGAGCTCTCCTGGTATCCGCCAAACCCAAATTTGTCAATCGGAATGCCAGATGGTGAGGTGTGATTCATCACTCCAGAGAACGCGTCTCCATTGCGCCAGAGTCCAATGGCGGTGAGCTTTACACCACTCTAGCCGACACTTGCCATTACGCATGGTGATCTTAGGCTTGTGTGTGGCTGCTCGGCCATGGAAACCCACTTCATGAAGCTCCTGACAAACAGTTCTTGTGCTGACGTTCCTTCCAGAGTCAGTTTGGAACTCAGTAGTGAGTGTTGCAACCGGAGGAATATAAGTTTTACGCACTACACGCTTCAGTGGTTCCGTTCTGTGAGCTTGTGTGGCCTACCACTTTGTGGCTGAGCCGTTGTTGCTCCTAGACATTTCCACTTGACTATAACACCCCTTACAGTTGACCGGGGCAGCTCTAGCAGAGCAGAGCAGAAATTTTACAAACTGACTTGTTGGAAAGGTGGCATCCTATGACGGTGCCACGTTGAAAGTCACTGAGCGCTTCAGTAAGGCCATTCTACTGCCAATGTTTGTCTATGGAGATTGCGTGGCTGTGTGCTCGATTTTATACACCTGTCAGGTGTGGCTGAAATAGACGAATCTACTCATTTGAATAGGTATCCACCTAGTTTTTTAAATAAAGTGTAGATTTCCTTTCTTTTCCCATCGCTCCCATTCTGTGTTTTCCCGAAGCAGGTAATTAAATATGACCCTTCTCTGTATAATTGCTGCAGATTAATAGAAGAATCTGTAGGTACTTTATCATCATCATTCAGCCTCTATAGAATTGTATGGCGTGTGCAATGTATGGCAAACCATCGCTAATGTCACGTCCTGACCTGAGAGAGACGGTTTATTTCTCTATGTTGTTAGGTCAGGGTGTGGGGGGGGGGGGCATTCTATGCTTTATATTTCTATGTTTTGGCCAGGTATGGTTTCCAATCAGAGGCAGCTGCCTATCGTTGTCTCTGATTGGGAACCATACTTAGGCAGTCCTTTTTCCCTCCTTGAGTTGTGGGATCTTATTTTTGTACTGCTTGTTATAGCCTGCAAGACGTGACGGTCGTTTGTCATTTGTTTATTATTTTGTTTAAGTGTTCTGATTTAAAATAAATATAAAGATGAACACTCACCACACTGCACCTTGGTCTACTCCTTTGGACGATCGTTACAGCTAATGAACGAAAAACTGGGATCATCACAGCCCTACTATACAGCATGTGAAAAACTGGGATCATCACAACCCTACTATACAGCATGTGAAAAACTGGGATCATCACAGCCCTACTATACAGCATGTGAAAAACTGGGATCATCACAACCCTACTATACAGCATGTGAAAAACTGGGATCATCACAGCCCTACTATACAGCATGTGAAAAACTGGGATCGTCACAACCCTACTATACAGCATGTGAAAAACTGGGATCATCACAGCCCTACTATACAGCATGTGAAAAACTGGGATCATCACAACCCTACTATACAGCATGTGAAAAACTGGGATCATCACAGCCCTACTATACAGCATGTGAAAAACTGGGATCATCACAACCCTACTATACAGCATGTGAAAAACTGGGATCATCACAGCCCTACTATACAGCATGTGAAAAACTGGGATCATCACAGCCCAGAGAGGTGGCTTAACGTGTGTGTGTTCCTGGGTGTGTTACTGGGTGTGTTACTGGGTGTGTTACTGGGTGTGTTTACTGGGTGTGTTACTGGGTGTGTTTACTGGGTGTGTTACTGGGTGTGTTACTGGGTGTGTTTACTGGGTGTATTACTGGGTGTGTTACTGGGTGTGTTACTGGGTGTGTTTACTGGGTGTGTTTACTGGGTGTGTTCCTGGGTGTGTTCCTGGGTGTGTTACTGGGTGTGTTACTGGGTGTGTTTACTGGGTGTGTTACTGGGTGTGTTACTGGGTGTGTTACTGGGTGTGTTTACTGGGTGTGTTACTGGGTGTGTTATTGGGTGTGTTACTGGGTGTGTTTACTGGGTGTGTTACTGGGTGTGTTACTGGGTGTGTTACTGGGTGTGTTCCTGGGTGTGTTCCTGAGTGTGTTCCTGGGTATGAAGCTGGCCTTCTTTTCCTGCATATTTTAACATCGGTCACCTCTCAAAACACACCCAAGAAAAGCATTAGTGGTGGTGTGTGTGGTGTGTGCTGGTGTGTGTGTGTCTGTCTGTGTGTGTGATCACTGACCAGAAGATCATTTGGCTGTGAGTCAGTGTGTATAATATTTCTCAACAATGGAAATAAACACATGGATCACATTAAAAGTATGTCAGTGGGACTTTACCACCACCCGTACACCACCCCTGGGCAGACGGACGGACGGGCGGGCGGGCGGGCGGACGGACGGACGCACACACGCACGCACACGCTTTTCTTGGGATGCCTTTACTTTCTATTTCTCTCTCTCTCTCCATCGCTGCATGTATTTTTCATACCTTTTTTCTTATTCAATCTCCTCTCTTTTCTTAATTTCCTCTCACCTATTTTTTTTACTTTATAGAAGAGAAAGTAAAGTAACCTGGACATTCATGTCGTTTTTCTCTTGGACCAGAAACTAATTGTGTAGAACAGACTCACAGAAAATTGACCACGTCTTAATAGACCACGTCAAATCATTTCTTCTTTGTTTAAGTTCTAGACATGACATTTCTATCTGACTGAACAGCAGCCACAGCGCTGCTTCTCTCACCTCCTCCCATTCAGCAGTGAAGGAGGGTGTTCTCTCTAGCTGGCCCCCAGGACTGGCGGTGTCCCCTGGGCTAGGGCTTCCTCTCGGCCCCTGGCCCCTAGTCCCCGACCCCCAGTGGTACTCCTCCTGAAAGAGACCGTCAACACACTGTCCATTACATCTACGTTTAACAATGGATCCATCAATTGGATCAATATCATTTATCAAGTTGGACAACTGTCTGTGGCTTGAATCAAATTCTAAGGTGAGGTTCTGTAACTGTCATTCCCTCAATGGTAAACAAACGGTTACATTTACCAAGACCCACCCTCTCAGTGTAATAAGCCTGGGGCAGTACTTTTAACCGCAATTAATATTACACCTGGCATTTCACAAGATAAAGAGGGAATGGTCAAAATAACAGCACTGTTTCTCCATTAAAACGGGATATAAACAGGACAACAGAACGTACCTGTATGGGCGACACAGCCAGCAGGTTGGAGTCAGACTTGGACAGTGACTTGGAGAGCTTTAGGTCCAGCACACTGCGAGGTATGGATCTCATCCTGCCCAGGGTAAAGGCCCTGTCCTCGTACCCAGACGCCGGTGCCCCCTCCCTGGGTCCGCCAGCTCCAGACACCCCCCCCCTCACCACCACCGCCTCCCCGTTCCAACCATACGGCGAGGAGGAGGAGGGCGAGGCGTTCTGGGAGTTCTGGTTAACCCGGGTGTGGAAGATGGTGCGATAGACTACCTGAGGTTTGGGGGGTCTGTCGTCTTTGAGGGGATCTTTGGGGGTCTTCAGAGCCAACGCCTCGTTTCCTGTGTGAGGGATAATGAGGGGCGGTGGCAGTCCAATTCCTAATTCAGGGGGCTGGGTTACTGAAGCGAGGTTGCCGTGGTTACCGAGCGTGGTTACCGGGCTGGTGTGGGGGTCCGAGGGGGTGTGTTTTGGGGCTTTGGGGTTGGTGTTGGAGGTGTAGAGGTGGTAGGGTGTGTCGGGCGTCTCGCAGGCTGGCGAGGAGCCGTGGAGGAGGCCGGCGAACTCTACGGGGACGAGGCTCTGTCGTCGGTCGTCTGGTAGTGGGAGTGTATTGGAAGAGGCGGGGGGAGGGTTCTGCTGGTACGGCCCGTTGTCTGAGGAGAGAAAACACACACAAGTTAATGTTGGAGTGCACCACACACACATTCCAGGTCCAACACACATACACAGACCCACAGATTGGTTGCACACAGTAACCAATCTATGAGATCTCCCTCTCATGTGCTAACATGGCGACCGTAAAAGGTGCACCACATCCACACCATATCCACACCAATCTAGAAAAACACACAGCAATCCAGAGGAAAGAGGATCTATGTTAAAACAACTAGAGAAAAACACATCAGAATCAGGATTAACCGAGAGAGTTCAAATAAAGGTTAAAAAACAAAAGAGACAGAAGAATGATAGAGGAAACATACATCTGCTGCTGCCCTGTCAAGATGCAGGCTCCTACGGTACACACAACACAACTCCTGACAGGTCTGACACGGCTGCCTGGTCAACATCACTGTGTGTGTTTGTGAGAGAAAAGAGAGAGAGAGAGAGAGAGAGAGAGAAAAAAGAGAGAGAGAGAGAAAAGAGAGAGAGAGAGAGCGAGAGAGCGAGAAAAGAGAGAGAGCGAGAGAGAGAGAGAGAGAGAGAGAGAGAGAGAGAGAAGAGAGAGAGAGAGAGAGAAAAGAGAGAGAGAGAGCGAGAGAGCGAGAAAAGAGAGAGAGCGAGAGAGAGAGAGAGGAGAGAGAGAGAGAGAGAGAGAGAGAGAGAGAGAGAGAGAAGAGAGAGAGAGAGAGAAAAGAGAGAGAGAGAGAGAGAGAGAGCGAGAGAGCGAGAAAAGAGAGAGAGCGAGAGAGAGAGGAGAGAGAAGAGAAAGAGAGAGAGAGAGAGAGAGAGAGAGAGAGAGAGAGAAGAGAGAGAGAGAGAGAGAAAAGAGAGAGAGAGAGAGAGAGAGAGAGAGAGAGAGAGACAGAGAGAGCACGTGTGTGATGTATCAGTGTGTCTGGCCCATTGACTGAGTTCTGTGAGTTGTACTTAGAGCCAAATGGATGCTTTGAGAGAGACAGCCACTGTCTGTGTGCAGTGGGGTGAAAGAGGGATTGGGAGACAGAGAGAGGAGAGTCTTTCTGGTCTAACTCAGAAAGAGTGCTGGCCCGTATATCTATGTATGTGTGTGTGTATGTATGTGTGTATGTGTGTGATTCTGCCCGGGGATGGTGTACAGTGTTCTATTTAGTCTTTGTGCACGTACAGTGTCATCCTGAGGTCGCTGAGTACATTTTCCTCCAATTCAAATTTCTAAAGCTTTATTGTCCATTCTTTTCATACACTCAATGCCCTACTCCAATATTCACCACAGATTCACAATGAGATTTGAGAGAGATTAACCTCAAGAAACAGACAAACAGATATGCAGCCAAACAGAGCTGTGTGTATCAGTGTGTCTAATATCAGTGAGCAAAACTATGATCAGCAGGACAACATGGTCTCTGTGTGTGTGTGTGTGTGTGTGTGTGTGTGTGTGTGTGTGTGTGTGTGTGTGTGTGTGTGTGTGTGTGTGTGTGTGTGTGTGTGTGTGTGTGTGTGTGTGTGTGTGTGTGTGTGTGTGTGTGTCTGTATGTGTGTATAACCAAGTATAATACCATGGTGGATACACAGACATTTACACAGTACCATGGTGGATACACACACAATTACACAGTACGATGGTGGATACACAGATAATTACACAGTACCATGGTGGATAGACAGATAATTACACAGTACCATGGTGGATACACAGATAATTACACAGTACCATGGTGGATTCACAGATAATTACACAGTACCATGGTGGATACACAGACATTTACACAGTACCATGGTGGATAGACACACAATTACACAGTACCATGGTGGATAGACAGATAATTACACAGTACCATGGTGGATAGACAGATAATTACACAGTACCATGGTGGATACACACACAATTACACAGTACCATGGTGGATAGACAGATAATTACACAGTACCATGGTGGATAGACAGATAATTACACAGTACCATGGTGGATACACACACAATTACACAGTACCATGGTGGATACACAGATAATTACACAGTACCATGGTGGATAGACAGATAATTACACAGTACCATGGTGGATACACAGATAATTACACAGTACCATGGTGGATTCACAGATAATTACACAGTACCATGGTGGATACACAGACATTTACACAGTACCATGGTGGATAGACACACAATTACACAGTACCATGGTGGATAGACAGATAATTACACAGTACCATGGTGGATAGACAGATAATTACACAGTACCATGGTGGATACACACACAATTACACAGTACCATGGTGGATAGACAGATAATTACACAGTACCATGGTGGATAGACAGATAATTACACAGTACCATGGTGGATACACACACAATTACACAGTACCATGGTGGATACACAGATAATTACACAGTACCATGGTGGATAGACAGATAATTACACAGTACCATGGTGGATAGACAGATAATTACACAGTACCATGGTGGATAGACAGATAATTACACAGTACCATGGTGGATACACACACAATTACACAGTACCATGGTGGATACACAGACATTTACACAGTACCATGGTGGATAGACAGATAATTACACAGTACCATGGTGGATAGACAATTACACAGTACCATGGTGGATAGACAGATAATTACACAGTACCATGGTGGATACACAGATAATTACACAGTACCATGGTGGATACACAGATAATTACACAGTACCATGGTGGATAGACAGATAATTACACAGTAAAGCTCTGAGAGGGAGACTGAATGTTACTGGATCTCACATGAGTCTGTTGGTTCTAATAACATAATTGGATAATGTTATGCACATATGCATACATAAAAAGATTAGTCATTAGCTGGATACATCAGGGGAGATGCTGGTGCCAGGAAATGGATGAAGGACTGGTGTGTGTGTGTGTGTGTGTGTGTGTGTGTGTGTGTGTGTGTGTGTGTGTGGTGTGTGTGTGTGTGTGTGTGTGTGTGTGTGTGTATACAGTGTATTCACAAAGTATTAAGACCCCTTGGCTTTTTCCACAATTTGTTACATTATAGCCTTATTCTAAAATGAATTAAATTATTTTTCCTCGTCAATATATTCCTATGTCAATCTAATCCCTACCAAGCAAAGAGGCAGCAACTGTTCATAGAGTGGAACTGAGAAAAATGGCTTTTATTTACCTTGGTTTCACAGCAACTTTATGCAGTTACTGCTAACATGACCCCCCCATTCTCCAAAACAGGAAGGAAGGATACTTATCCACATGACAAAGCATGTATTTAATGTGGCAAAAATGACATTAACTCATTTTCGACCAAATGAGCAGTTACTGCCTTTCTTCTAGGTAGGGCAGTATACACAATACCCCACAATGACAAAGGAAAAACAGTTTTTTAGAAATTTTAGAAAATGTATATATACTGCTCAAAAAAATAAAGGGAACACTTAAACAACACAATGTAACTCCAAGTCAATCACACTTCTGTGAAATCAAACTGTCCACTTAGGAAGCAACACTGATTGACAATACATTTCACATGCTGTTGTGCAAATGGAATAGACAACAGGTGGAAATTATAGGCAATTAGCAAGACACCCCCAATAAAGGAGTGGTTCTGCAGGTGGTAACCACAGACCACTTCTCAGTTCCTATGCTTCCTGGCTGATGTTTTGGTCACTTTTGAATGCTGGTGGTGCTTTCACTCTAGTGGTAGCATGAGACGGAGTTTACAACCCACACAAGTGGCTCAGGTAGTGCAGCTCATCCAGGATGGCACATCAATGCGAGCTGTGGCAAGAAGGTTTGCTGTGTCTGTCAGCGTAGTGTCCAGAGCATGGAGGCGCTACCAGGAGACAGGCCAGTACATCAGGAGACGTGGAGGAGACCGTAGGAGGGCAACAACCCAGCAGCAGGACCGCTACCTCCGTCTTTGTGCAAGGAGGAGCAGGAGAAGCACTGCCAGAGCCCTGCAAAATTATCTCCAGCAGGCCACAAATGTGCACGTGTCTGCTCAAACGGTCAGAAACAGACTCCATGAGGGTGGTATGAGGGCCCGACGTCCACAGGTGGGGGTTGTGCTTACAGCCCAACACCGTGCAGGACGTTTGGCATTTGCCAGAGAACACCAAGATTGGCAAATTCGCCACTGGCGCCCTGTGCTCTTCACAGATGAAAGCAGGTTCACACTGAGCACGAGACAGACGTGACAGAGTCTGGAGAAGCCGTGGAGAACGTTCTGCTGCCTGCAACATCCTCCAGCATGACCGGTTTGGCGGTGGGTCAATCATGGTGTGGGGTGGCATTTCTTTGGGGGGCCGCACAGCCCTCCATGTGCTCGCCAGAGGTAGCCTGACTGCCATTAGGTACCGAGATGAGATCCTCAGACCCCTTGTGAGACCATATGCTGGTGCGGTTGGCCCTGGGTTCCTCCTAATGCAAGACAATGTTAGACCTCATGTGGCTGGAGTGTGTCAGCAGTTCCTGCAAGAGGAAGGCATTGATGCTATGGACTGGCCCGCCCGTTCCCCAGACCTGAATCCAATTGAGCACATCTGGGACATCATGTCTCGCTCCATCCACCAACGCCACGTTGCACCACAGACTGTCCAGGAGTTGGCGGATGCTTTAGTCCAGGTCTGGGAGGAGATCCCTCAGGAGACCATCCGCCACCTCATCAGGAGCATGTCCAGGCGTTGTAGGGAGGTCATACAGGCACGTGGAGGCCACACACACTACTGAGCCTCATTTTGACTTGTTTTAAGGACATTACATCAAAGTTGGATCAGCCTGTAGTGTGGTTTTCCACTTTAATTTTGAGTGTGATTCCAAATCCAGACCTCCATGGGTTGATAAATTGGATTTCCATTGATTATTTTTGTGTGATTTTGTTGTCAGCACATTCAACTATGTAAAGAAAAAAGTATTTAATAAGATTATTTCATTCATTCAGATCTAGGATGTGTTATTTTAGTGTTCCCTTTATTTTTTTGAGCAGTGTATATATAAAAAAAATTAAAAACTGAAATATCATATTTACATAAGTATTCAGACACTTTACTCAGTACTTTGTTGAAGCACCTTTGGCATCGATTACAGGCTTGAGTCTTCTTGGGTATGACACTACAAGCTTGGCACACCTGTATTTGGGGAGTTTCTCCCATTCTTCTCTGCAGATCCTCTAAAGCTCTGTCAGGTTGGATGGGGAGCGACGCTACACAGCTATTTTCAGGTCTCTCCAGAGATGTTTGATTGGGTTCAAGTCCGGGCTCTGGCTGGGCCACTCAAGGACATTCAGAGACTTGTCCCGAAGCCACTCCTGCGTAGTCTTGGCTGTGTGCTTAGGGTCGTTGTCCTGTCGGAAGGTGAACCTTCGCCCCAGTCTGAGGTCCTGAGCACTCTGGAGCAGGTTTTCATCAAGGATCTCTCTGTACTATGTTCCGTTCATCGTTCCTTCAATCCTGACTAGTCTCCCAGTCCCTGTCGCTGAAAAACATCCCCACAGCATGATGCTGCCACCACCATAATTCCTCCAGCCGTGATGCTTGGCCCTTCTCCCCCGATTGTTCAGTTTGGCTGGGCGGACAGCTCTAGGAAGAGTCTTGGTGGTTTCAAACTTCTTCCATTTAAGAACAATGGAGGCCATTGTGTTCTTGGGGACCTTCAATGCTGCAGAAATGTTTTGGTACCCTTCCCCAGATCTGTGCCTCGATACAATCCTGTCTCGGAGCTCTACGGACAATTATTTTGACCTCATGGCTTGATTTTTGCTCTGACATGCACTGTCAACTGTGGGACCTTATATAGACAGGTGTGTGCCTTTCTAAATCATGTCCAATCAATTTAATTTACCACAGGTGGACTCCAATCATGTTGTAGAAACATCTCAAGGATGACCAATGGAAACAGGATGCACCTGAGCTCTATTTCGAGTCTCATAGCAATTCTAATCAATATTCTAATACATTTTAGAATAAGGCAGTAACGTAACAAAACGTGGAAAAGGTCAAGGGGTCTGAAAACTTTCAGAATGCACTGTATATATACAGTATATAGAGACAGAGCGAGAGAGACAGAGAAAGAAAGAGAGAGACAGAGAGAGAGACAGAAAGACAGAGAGATTGAGGCAGAGAGAGTGAGAGAGAGACAGAGAGAGAGAGAGAGAGAGAGAGAGAGAGTGCGAGAGAGAGCAGCAGTTTGTGTGTGCGCATCTGTGTGCCTCAGTGGGCAATGCTCTCTCTCCCTGGCTGTTGTCAGAGTGTGTTAAGACTGTGTACAAGCCCCTCCACTGATAAGCATCACATCACTAACACTCACAGAGCAAGAGAGAGAGCTAGAGAAAGCGAGAGAAAACAATTCAAGTGGGAGAGAGATAAGGAAGACGAGAGACAGACCACAGAAAGAGAGAGCGAGAGCGAGCGAGAGACAGAGCGAGCGAGAGACAGAGCGACAGAGCGAGCGAGAGACAGAGTGAGCGAGAGAGCGACAGAGCGAGCGAGAGACAGAGTGAGCGAGAGACAGAGCGAGCGAGACAGAGCGAGAGAGAGCGAGCGAGAGACAGAGCGAGAGACAGAGAGACAGAGAGAGAGAGAGAGAGACAGAGCGAGAGACAGAGCGAGAGACAGAAAGACAGAGCGACAGAGAGACAGAGCGACAGAGAGACAGAGCGACAGAGAGACAGAGAGACAGAGCGACAGAGCGAGAGACAGAGACAGAGAGACAGAGCGACAGAGAGACAGAGCGACAGAGAGACAGAGCGACAGAGCGAGAGACAGAGACAGAGAGACAGAGCGAGAAATAGAGCGAGAGACAGAGCGAGAGACAGAGCGAGAGACAGAGAGACAGAAAGACAGAGCGACAGAGAGACAGAGCGACAGAGAGACAGAGCGACAGAGCGAGAGACAGAGACAGAGAGACAGAGCGAGAAATAGAGCGAGAGACAGAGCGAGAGACAGACAGAGCGACAGACAGACAGACAGACAGACAGACAGACAGACAGACAGACAGAGCGACAGACAGACAGAGCGACAGACAGACAGAGCGACAGACAGACAGACAGAGCGACAGACAGACAGACAGAAAGACAGACAGACAGACAGACAGACAGACAGACAGAGCGACAGACAGACAGAGCGACAGACAGACAGAGCGACAGACAGACAGACAGACAGAAAGACAGACAGACAGACAGACAGACAGACAGACAGACAGACAGACAGACAGACAGACAGACAGACAGACAGACAGACAGAGCGAGAGAAAGAGAGAATCACTAAAACAATACAGAAATACACTAAGGAAAAAGAAGGAACAACACGTCAAAAATCAACTCAATGTAATTGAAGAATCCATAGAATCTAAACACTTCTGGGAAAATTGGAAAACAAACAACAACACGAAGAGTTATCTATCTAAAATGGAGATGTATGGTTAACCACCTCCAATCTTTTTACCTCTATAACAAAGAACAAACAGCAAAAACATACACATGACTAAATACAAATCTTAGAATCAACTATTAAAGACTACCAGAACCCCACTGGATTCTCCAATTACATTGAATGAACTACAGGACAAAATACAAACCCTCCAACCCAAAAAGGCCTGTGGTGTTGATGGTATCCTAAATGAAATGATAAAATATACCGACCACAAATTCCATTGCCTATACTTAAACATCATCCCTCAGCTCTGGCACCTTCCCTAATATGTGGAAGCAAGGACTGATCCCCCAATCCACAAGGTGGAGACAAATTTGACCCCAATAATTACCATGGGATATGCATCAACAGCAACCTTTGGAAAATACTCTGCATTATCATTAACAGCAGACTCGTACATATTCTCAGTGAAAACAATGTACTGAGCAAATGTCAAATTGGCTTTTTCCCAAATTACCATACGACAGACCACATATTCCCCCTGGACTCCCTAATTGACAAACAAACAAACCAAAACAAAGGCAAAGTCTTCTCATGCTTTGTTGATTTCCAAAAAGCTTTTGACTCAATATGGCATGAAGGTCT